>NC_050445.1:14226838-14526838 GCF_903995425.1 Onychomys torridus
ATTAATCTAGATATAATTTATCATACAAAGAAGAAAGAAGGATAATTTCAATAGATACAGGAAGCATTTTTGAAGACATTCAAGACCCACTCGTCACTAAAAGAAATAAACGAAACAATATGCAAGAAAAAAAGGTCTATTTCAAGGTGGGCTAAAGTAAGTACATCCATCGTTCCACTGGCTTTGTCTCTCCCACGAGAACAACTATACACTGGCTTTGTATATGCTGTGTACAGGTAACAGGTAGATGCAAGGGAAAGACCAGAATTCAAAGTACCAGGAAGTCAGTGGTAGTTATTCCATGTCTTCCTGTAGTGGAATCTAGCCTTATCTCAGGATGACTGCCTAAGACATCAGCATGAACAAACAGTTCCTCACTAATCCTTTCAGTTCTGGCATAAGAAAGCTCAGGCCAGGGGAAACCTCACACATATCCATTTCCTTTTGGTGCAACTCCCCTTAGGCCCCTAAGACTCTGAGAAGGGAGCTACAGTCCCAAGGAATGGAGTAAAGCCACTCTGAGTTTTCTCTGTGTGTGTCCACCTGCCCCTCAGCCAGGCATTCAGGTCATCTTAGAAAGTGTGGGCACATAAAGCTCCAGCTCTCTGGTAAGTGAGCTACATGGAGGTCTTTGGGGGAGCTAAAAAGTCTGACTGGTGTTAAGGAAAAGAGAGAACCATGGAGAAGCAAGCCCCTGGGCTCACAGCAGCATATGAGTGACCTGACTCTGAATAGCACACCAACACTTCAGGACCTGAACTAATAGACAGGCAGGACCCATCCCAGGTGGCATTAAGAGGTGCATCTGAGACAGAGCCTGTAAAAAGGTTCAGCAAATGAGGCTACCATTTGCCTCAAAACTTTTCATCTGTACTCAGGCTTACAACCACCCAAACAAAAACATCAATATCTTGCATAAGTGTCTCACTAAATAATATTTTAAATGTTAAAGATAATGTTCAAAAAAATTGCATATAAAAGAGGAAGATCACTCTTGAGATGCAATGGAAAAGATAATTAGCATGGATGCTGAGTTGACACAGTTGACAGAATTATCTGACAAAGACCTTGAAACACTTTTACAAAGATATCCCACAAATGAAGTGCAAATACTCTTGAAATAGGGGGAGACAAACCTCCATAAACCACTACAGATAAAGCAAACTAAGTAAAACAAGGTTTTAAATGTTTCAGCAACCTGTGTGAGGCAAGAAAAGGAAAATGCATAAATAAATGTCTTATTGGAAATAAATAAAGTTCTCTGAATAGCAATATAAGCTTAATAAGCCAGGAAAGCAAAAAACAAATTAAAGCCAAATGTGGAAAAAGAATGAAGTGATAATAAGCAAAAACCAATAGAATTGAAGAAAGAAATACAAGAGAAAATCAATTAAACTAAAACTGGATTCTTGAAAAGATCAACAAAACTAACAAACATACAATAAAAGCTTATGGTGTTGTAACAAATAGGCTAGGAGACACAACTGCCATTATCAGAAATAAAATAGGGGGCTCTCAGCACGGGCCCTGTACACATTCAAAGATGATAGTCTACTACTGTGAACAGTTCAATACAAATAAATCTCAAAACCTCAATGAAACAGACTAGCTCACAAACTTCAAATCACCACAACTAACCTAAGGTGCAACATATAACTGAAACTGTCCCATTGCTGTTAAAGAAGTTGAATTTTTGGTTAAAATCTTATGAAATGAATACTGTAAGTCAAAAAAAAAAAAAGCCTCACTGACGAATTCTAGATAAATCGATCATAAAGAAGATGAACATCAACTAGACAGAAACACCTTGTGAAACACAGGAAGAAAGAAGACATTTCCCAGTGCAGCACTCAGACCACAAAATCAGAGCAAGGAAAAGAAACTAAGGAGCAATATCTCTCAGGTACAGAGATTTAAAAAAAAAATGAATAAAACACCAGCAAATTAAATGTGCCAGCATGTAAACACAACACACACATACATAATTAAAGATAAATTTTAAAAACTAAGGGCTAGAAAAATGGCTCAGTGATTAAGAGCACTTATTGCTATTCCAGAGGACCTGGGTTTAATTCCCAGCTCCAGAAGACCCATTACTCTCAGGCTCCACCAGCACCCACACACATGCCTACAGGCACACACATAAACAGGTGCATGTACATAAAGGTAAAAATAAAAGGTTAATAAAAATAAATCTTATAATTTTCTCAGTAAACTGGCAATGAAAAGGTATATCCTCTAACTGACATAAAGCATCAACAAATGCCCACAACAAAAGAATACTTAACAATCCTGAGACTGAACATTTCCCCAAAGACTGGAAATAGGGTAAACATGTGCACTAATTCCTACACATCATGTTAAAAGTCTCAGCCAGGGGCTGGAGAAATGACTCTATGGTTAAAGGTGCTTGCGTTCTCATAGAAGACCCAAGTAGAAACCCCAGCACCCAAGTCAGGAGGCTCACAACTACCTAATGTCCAATCAATTCAATAAGACAGAAACAGAGAAGTAGGGGGCAGGAAGAAAAAAGAAGGGTGAGAGGAAGGAAAGAGGAAAGAAAGAAGGCAGTTGTCTTGGAAAGAATAAGCTAAAACTGTCCCTAATGATAGACAATGCAAGTGTCTGGGAAGACAATCTCAAAGAATCCATTTTAAAATCCTCCTGGAACTAACAAGCAAGGTTAGCAAAACTATGGAACCTAAAAACACAAAATCAATCATTTTCTAAATACTAACAATGAACAACTGGAACACAAAGTACCAAATTCATGCCACTCACAATAGCCCTTTCCTAAATGCAATACTCCACTACACATCCACTAAAGCCCGTAAAACATGAGAGCGGAAAATGAAAACACTGACCTAAGAACACACAGTCAATGAAAGAGCAGCCTATCCCCCGTAGACTGAACTACTGACGTAACACAAATCAAGCTGAATTCCAGGACCAATGTCAGCAAACAAACATAAGCCAATTGAAAAACCAGAAATGAACAAACCAGAACACCCAAAACAAGATGGAAGAAGCGGCAGCCAGAGGAATTGTGTGGCCTGCTTGAAGACTTAAGACACAGGAATCAACAATGTGGATTATCAAAGAAAATTACAGAACTGAACACAGGTGCTAGAAAAAGAACCACACTTCTATACTACTATAACCCAGTTGATTCTTAACAAGTTAAAACTCATTTCAATTAAGCATGCTGGCACATGCCTGGAATCCCATCTACTCCAGAGGCTCAGGAGTACTGAGAAGAGGGCAAGTTCAAGGCCAGCATGAGCTATAAAGCAAGACGCTCTTCCCACCCTACATACACACACACCACCACAGTAAAAGAGAGAGAGGGAGAGAGAGAGAGAGAGAGAGACAGAAACAGCGTTCAATGAGGAAAAAAGACATTGCACAAAAAATATGAGAGCTGTAGCATAGCCATATACAGAAAAAATACTATCGATTTATACATCAGATATTTTAAAACAAATAAATTCAAAATATATCATAGATCTAAATATAAGGTATAAATCCTATTTAAATTTTTAAAACTGCTTAAATAAAGGAGTGAAAAGCCATATAGGCTTAATTCTTTGGTATCTGTAAACGTGACACCAAAAATGTGGCCCATAAAAACAGAATAATAAATTGGCCCTTCTCAAGGTCTCAGATGCTGCTCTGTGGAAGACACTGACTAAGAGAAAAAAAAAAAACAAGCTGTAGGCTGGGAGGGAAGTCTACCAATGACACATCATACAAAGTATCAGTATTCAGAATGCAGTCTTCTTTAATTCTCCAAACTCAGTAACAGGAAAACAACACAATTTAAAGAGAGGCAAAAGATTTACACACTTTACTTGGAGATTGTACAATGGTAAAAAAGAAAACATCAAAACCTATAAGCATCATTAGCCATTAAAACCCCCATGAGATACTACTGTGTGCCTCTTAGGGAACACAGAGACCCTTTTAAACGGGCAACACCAAACACTGGTGCAAATGGGAGCACCTGCAAGTCTGGGCCTGTCACTGAGAACAGAAAATGGGACAACCACTCTGGAAAAGTTTAGCAGTTTCTTATGATGTTAAACAGACTTGCATCACAGGAGTTTGTCCAAAGGAAATAGAACGTTTGCTTGCATGCTTGCACACACACACACAAAAAGCTTGCAAAATGTTTTCAGCACCTCTACTCACAATCACCAAAAACTGGGGACAATCTAAATCCCCATTCAGTGGGCGAATAGAATACAAAATAAACAAACAAACAAAAAAAACCTGTATTTATACAATGGAATGTAACTCGAGTATACAAAACAACAAGCTGATATATACAACAGAATTGAGTTCAGAGGTATTACAACGAAAGGGCTTCTTTCATTTTTGTTTTGTTTTGTTTTGTTAAGTGGCTATGGGGTGTCTGTCTGTATTCTGTGAATATGTGTTGCTCTGATTGGTTAATTAAATAAAGCTACATTGGCCAATAGCAGGGCAGGATGGAGCCAGGTGGGAAAATCCAAGACAGATAGAAGAGAAGAGAATGGGGCAGGTGCTGCCAACCGCCACCAGGAGAAGCGAGATATAAAAGTACTGGTGAGCCACGGCCACCTGGCAATGTATAGATTAACAGAAATTGGTTAATTTAAGAACTAGCTAGCAAGAAGCCTGCCATGGCCATAGTTTGAAAATATTATAAGCCTCTATATGTCTATTTGGGTCTGAGCAGCTATGGGACCCAGCAGGACACAGGAAAACTTCCAACTACATTAAGCTCGTCTCAAAAGGCTACATACTGTATGAAACCATTAAAACAAAGTTACACCATCAGAAAATAAAATTAATGCCCTTCCCAAGGGAGAGTCTGGTCAATGGACAGTGCACAGGAGTCCTGGAAAGAAGTATTCTGCATCCCAGCTTGGGGTTGTGGAACATACATACATCTCCACATGAGCAGAGACACACACAACTGCGCAGCCAACACTCTGTGCTAATCTAGGAAAGAAAACTGAGAGTAAGCATGAAGAAGTCTGAAAAGACTCAGAACAGATGGCAGTTTCCTCAGCCTGATAAGGAAATCTACTAGACCTGGAGCAAACATGAAAAATGCCCTTCAAAGTGAAAAGAGAAAAGCACAGCCACCGTCACCTGTACTGAAACAGCAGCCCTGGCCCAGGGGCTCATCCCCTAAGAAATCCAAGAGAATCCAAATGAAATCATTGGAATCAATGAAGAGTTTAAGAAAGGAAAAAAATCCACATGTCCTGGCCATATACAATTAGCATGTATAAATTCTCTAATACCTCCTGCAGCAGCAGCAAGAAATCTTCACGGTCCCAAGGAATAAATCCAGTTAAGGCATCAAGACTAGCATGAAAAAAAATTGCAGAATCTTATCTGAAGAGGGTTTGCTCTGTACTATGTTCCAATACTGAAAGACAAGAACATGCAGATGGCAGTCCTCATTAAATAATGATATATTGTAACCAAATAAGCATTGTAAAGCACAACAGTGTCTGGAACATCATATGTGACATACAAATGTTGTTGAATAAACAAGTCAAAATTCAACGAAAGTTTTCATAGAACTTGATGGACTTGTTTGGAAAGAATCTGTGACGTAGAACAATGAGACCAAAATAGCCAAAGCCATCTTGAAAGACAGAGGTGGGAAGAAGCATGCTGATTCCTTTTGATATTAGTATTTAATTATGAAACCATTAAGATGTAGTTATTGTTGGTCCAGGAATAGATACACAGACTAATGGAAAGAAATAAGGCACCCTGGAATGTTTGATACACAACAGAAGATTCATGAAAAAAATCACTGGATGTTGAAACTGTTCATTATCTGCATTTGGGGAAAATAAGACTAATTCACAGCTTTCAATTTCAGGCAGGATAAAGACAAATTATGAAAAGGCAAAACCTGAAAAAGAAAATGTTATGTCCTCAGGGTAGGACAGGACTTCTTAAGCAAGACAGAAAAAAAGGCCATCAACAAAAATACTGAGAAACAACGAAGTAGTTAAAATCTTTTGAAACATAACAAAGTATAATGTGAACCACAGAGCAGAATATAACTCAGAAAGCCAACACAACATCAAAAATCCAAAGAATATAAAGGACTCGATAAAAAAATACATAATGTAATCTTTTTAAAGCAGGTAACTCAGCCTGCAAAATTAGTAATAAGATAATCAACATCACCAATAATCAGAGAAATGGCAAATAAAAACTACAGGAAAATAACACCAAATTAAGTATAGCAGTGTTGTTATGAGAACAGGGAAAGAAATGAGGCAGGGAAGAGACCACAGAGCATGTCACCCGTGTTTGTAGCTGTGAGAGTTCTTGGAACATTCACACATGCTTGTGTTCTCTCCTCCTGGGCATGGGAGAGCTGTCCTTTCCCATCCCTTGAAGCCAGGCCAGCACGTGTGATTTGCCTCTGCCAAGGAAATACGTGCAGAAGTGTCCTTTGAAAGTGGAGAACTTGAGAAGCTAGTCCATCATCACTCTTTCCCTTCATCTCTCTGTGAACATCTGACAGTGATGCTTAGATCTGTTAGACATCTTCTAACAGCACGTAGAAGAGGACCAGGGATCAGCATTTACTGTGAATGATAGGTTAACCTTTACTTGTTTGCTTGGAGCCACTCAATTTGAAGGTATTTTTTATTTTATTTTACTTTATTTTGGTTTTGGTTTTGGTTTTTCGAGACAGGGTTTCTCTGTGTTGTTTTGGTGCCTGTCCTGCATCTCACTCTGTAAACCAGGCTGGCCTTGAACTCAGAGAGAACCGCCTGGCTCTGCCTCCTGAATGCTAGGATTAAAGGTGTGTGCCACCACCACCCAGCTTATTTTATTTTTATATTTTTCTTACAGCTGTATAACTGGATGGTGTGGATGATCATTTTATAGTTGGTTGTTTTTTGTAGCTCTAAAAAGTGTTATGTTAGTTTTAAAGCTGAATTATAAAAAAATGAGTGGTTATGCAGGTTAGGTTATATATATATATATATATATATATATATGCCTTAATTCTTTGAAGTCAATGGCTTCCTGTATTTCAGGGAGTAAATTAAAAAACAAGTCACAGGCTGAGACTATAGTTCAGTGGTCCAGTGCTTCCCTAATAACTTCAGTCTCTAGTACTGAAAACCAAAAGAGAAAGGAAGAGCTTTTGTGGCAGAAAACAAACCTGTTGAATTCGTCAAATGACATTATTTCCCATGATGAAGAATAGGGCTAGCTAAGGACCTGGACAGGATAGTGTTGTTTTAAATAATATACTTAGGAAAGCTCCATTTCTGTGTTTCATACCCTCAGATTTAATCAACCAAATCTAAAAGATTTGGGGGAAATTGCATCTGAATTGATGAGGTAGAAATCTTTTTTAGGGCATTATTCCCTAAACAGTACAGCAAAACACCTATTTACATAGAATTTACCGTGTTTGAGTACCCTAGACATGACTCAAAGTATAGGGGAGGATGTGGGTTTGTTCCATGCAAACAATATATAGTTTTATAATAGGGCCTTGAATGTCCATGGATTTGGATATGTACAGGGGTCCTGGAACCAATTCTTTACAGTTACCCAGGGCAAATATCAGGGATGTGGCAAGAGAGAAATTATAAGAACTTTCAAAAGAATGAAGCAGGAAGGAAACTGTAGAATATGGAGCTGAATGAGACAGCTGGGACAAGACTGTGTAGGTGATACAGAAGGCCTCAGAAGCTATGGAGCAGATAGCTGAAATGTTATGAAAGGGTATTTCTGCCTGGTTGTGGTAATATGAATAAGCATGGTCCCCAGAGGTTCATATGTTTAAATGTTTGGTCCTCAGATGGTAGGACTATTTTGGGAAGGATTAGGAGGTGTAGCCTTGTTGGAGGAGGAGCATCACTGAGGATAGGCTTAGCGGTTTCAAAAGCCCACACCAGGACCAGTCTCTCTTCTCTTTACCTGCTGCCTGTGGATGTAATAGATGTAAACTCTCAGCTACTGCTCCAGGCCTTACTTACCTACCTATTGCCATGCTGGTCATGGGCTCGCCCTCTGAAACAGTAAGCAAGCCATCAATTAAATGCTTCCTTTATAAATTGCCTTGGTCATGGTGTCTACACAGCAATAAAAATGTAACTAAGACAGAAGTTGGTACCAGGAGTGAGGTATTGCTATGACAGGTATAACCATGTTGCTTATTGGAGGAATGTGTACTTTGGAATTTTAGGTTAGGAAAGTGGTTGAATACTAGAAGCAGGGCTTAACAGGCCATTCTGGCAGGCTCAACTCAAGAGGTTTCAGAGGAGAACAATGTTAGCAACTGGGCTAGAGGCCATTCTTGTAATATTTTGGCAAATAATATGGCTGCTTTCTGCCCTCGTCCTACAAAGTTTGCCAGAGGTTAAATTGAAGAGTTTTTTAAACTATTCTCTGTGGCAGAGAAGATTTCAAGATAGCTGAGGATTAACTGTGTGTATGGTTATTAGCAATCACTCTCATGCAGCTCTACAATGACAAAGCAAAAAGAAATGTAAAATGTCCAATTTGAGGAAAAAGGAAGCACCAGGTAATGTAATGTTGGAGTTAAGTTCTGTGCTCAATATGAGATGAGGAGGTTTTTTTTTTTAAAAAAAAAGGCCTGATACAAAACGAAATAAAGGGAGTGGTGCCCTCAGGGCAGGACCTTACTCAGGTACTCCTGTCACTTGTGAAAAGAAAAGGCCTAAGGAATTCTCTTTCCTAAAGAGCAACAACAAAGGAAATCCTATGGAGGGGGCCAGGTTCCAGACCAGCAAGCTGAACTTGGTACGTTTGGCCATGTGTTTCTGGCTTTAGAGTCAAGAAGGATACAGGAGCAAAGAGGTTCTGGAATCTTCTTTGCAGTTAAGGAAAATTGCTGAGATCAGGCATGAGGCAGGGGAGTCCCTGCACGGAGGCCAGGAGAGGCCATGGCATAAAGCTGTGAAAGTGAAGCCTAGATTGCATTGGAGACCCCAAGATGTTGGAGATGCCAGGGCCATGGGATGGCTGCTGAGAAAAGCTGCTAACAAGCAGTGGAACCATAGAGAGAAATGGGTTGCAGTCAACAAAGCTAGAAAAAGCGGGAGATCCAAAGAGCCATCTAAGCCCTTTGACATTGGACATAAAGATACAGGATTTGGAGTTTCCCCTGCTGGGTTTTGACCTTTCTTTGGTCCAGTATTTTCTCTTTGTGCCCCTAAATTCCTCCCTTTTGAATGGTAATATATATTCTGCACAATGTCCTTGTCTTGTAACCAATTGACACAAACAAAAGTCAGAAGGAGGAAAACTCAATTGAGAAAATGCCTCCATGAAATCGTTCTGTAAGGCATTTTCTTAATTAGTGATTGATAGGGAAGGGCCCTGCCCATTCTGTATGGCACCATTCTGGGGAAGGTGATCCTGGATTCTATAAGAAAGCAGGCTGAGCAAGTCACAAGGAGCAAGCCAGTAAGCAGCACTCCTCCACGACCTCTGCATCAGCTCCTGGCTCCAGGTTCCTGCTCTGTTTGAGTTCCTGTTCTGACTTCCTTCAATGATGAACTACAATGTGGAAGAGTAAGCTGAAAAACCCTTTCCTCCCCAACTTGATTTTGGACATAGTGTTTCATCATAGCAATAGTAACCCTAACTAAGACATCCACCATTATACGTTGGAAGTATATAGTTTGCTTTTTGATTTTACATAGATTGCTTTGAGTCTCAGAACAAACTTTGGACTTTGAAATGGTGCTGAGGCTGTGAAAGATTATGGGGAATTTTAAAGTTGGATTAAATGCATTTTGCATTATGATATGACTACAAGCCTATGGGGACCAGGGCGTGGAAAGTGGTGCTTTGAATGAGCATGGCCCTAGTGGGCTCATATGTTTGAATGCTTGGTCCCTACATACTGGAACTTTCTGGGGAGGAAATGGCCTTGTAGGAAGAGGTGTGTCACTGGGAGTGAACTTGGGAGGTTTCAAAAGCCCATGCTTGACCCAGTTTCACTCCCTCTGCCTGCTATCTGAGGACAAGATGTAAGATCTCAGCCAGTGCTCCTGTGTCACACCTGCCTGCCTGCTACCATGATCTCCACCATAATGGTCACGAACTCACCCTCTGCAACTATAAACATGCCCCCAAGTAAATGTTGTCTTTTATAAGTTGCTTTAGTTATGGTGTCTCTTCACAGAAATTGATAAGTAACTAAAACACTGGCATATGAAGAATCTTTAAAAAGCTACTAGAGAAGCAGGGAGATAGCTAAGTTTAATTGGAGCAAGAAGGTAAAAGGATTGTTATTCAGAGAAAGAATTGAGGACAAGAGACATTTGGCTGAGGTAAAAGGAATTTTTGTAGCAAAAGAAAAAAGTTGAGCCAGATTGAAAGACACAAAGTGACATAGGCATGAGTGTCCAGAAGATGGAGGCTGATAGATTTGGGCTTGTAGGGTATGGTGTTTTGAATGAGAATGGTCCCCATAGGCTCGTATGTTTGAACACTTGGTACCCAGTTGGTGGATCTGTTTGAGAAGGATTAGGGGGTGAGGCTTGTTGAAAGAGATGTGTCACTAGAGGTAGGCTTTGAGATGGCAAAAGCACATGCCATTCCCTGTTAGTGTGTTGTCTCTCTTTCCCTCTCTCCTTCCCCTCCCCCTCCCCCTCTCTCTTACCTTCTCCCTTCCTCTCTCCCTCCCCCTCCCCCCTCTCAGCTATTGTCATGATGGTCATGGTCTCTGATCCTCTGAAACGTAAGCCGAAAATGAAATACTTTCTTTTATGAGTCGTTTTGGTCATGATATTTTGTCATAGCGATAGAAAAGTAACTGAGACACTGGGACTCCTGACCCGATGAGTTGGTTCTAGTAGATTACAGGCAAAGATGTTCTCGTAGGCAGATGAGGGCCGAGAGCCCCAACAGGTAGGAGGCAGGAGGGCATGACCTGCTTGAACCACACAGGTACTGCACCATCTTGCACTGTGAACATATAGGTGTTTTTTTTTTTTTCAGACAATGCTTCTGAAACCAAGAACTTTCCACAAATGAGTACCTATGAGTTAGCTCCCAACACAAAGAATGGCGATCTTCCTGCACTGTCCTCACACACATACACAGTTCATAGGGCAGAGAGAAAGAAGAGTGCTCAAATTAGTCGATTATTCCTTCAGGATCAGAAGGAGAAAACCAGCGACAATGGCTAAAAATTATCTGTAGTTTCCAATGAGTGACAAATTCTTCAACCTAGAGGACTGCGTCTGGCTGGACACAGATTGGTTCACATTATATACCAGTCCTGGGAGTGTAAGGTTCCCTCTCCATCACAGAGACCTGAAGATCGCCTACAGGTATGTCAGACGAGCCTACAGTGAAATCCTGCTTCTCCCAGGAAAAGTCCTTTTTCCAGGTTTTAGTCTCACTACACATAAATGGGAAAATAGAAAAGTGTCCAAATTTAAGGGTCACTGTGGGAAGCAGTCTATTGAATTCTTATTATCCAGTTGGTGCTAGATTTATCATTTTTAAAATTGTATTTATTTACTTACTTCATGTATATGAGTGCTCTAGCTGCATGTATGCCTTTATGCCAGAAGAGGGCATCAGACTCCACTATAGATAGTTGTGATCTACTTGCTGGGAATTGAACTCGGGGCCTGTGGAAAAGCAGCCAGTGCTCTTAACCGCTGAGCCATCTCTCCAGCCCCTAGTTTCATCACCTTTAAATATAGCTTGAGTCTAGAACATCCCCTAATGGCCCATGTGGTGAAGGCTTGCTTGATTCCCAGAGTGAAGTCCTGAGTGGTAGCAGAACCTTTAAGGGATGGGACCTAGTGGGAAATCTTCACATCCATGGAAGGATGCCCTAAAAAGACTGTGGAACCCTGATTCATTCTTCGACTTCAATTTTAATTTGGTTTGATTTTTATACATTTTTAACTGAATTAGAATTATATCACTTTCCGCTTCTCTTTTCTCCTTCCAGGTCCCCTTCTTCCAACCCCTCACATGCCCCCACCCACTCTCAAATTGATAGCCTTTTACTTTCACTATTACTGTTATATACATATATACATACATGTGTGTATGCGAATACACACATACACATAGACACAATATGCTGAGTTTATTATTTATTGTTTGTGTATAAGGTTTCAAGGTTGACCATTCTGCACTGGACAACCAATAAGGGAGTTCATAGCTAGGAGAGGCTAATTCTCTTTTTCCCAGCCGTCATTAGTGGCCTGCAGGTCATTGTCTAGGGGTAGGATCCTGTAAAAATTTTTCCCCTTCCATATTGGCATGTCCATTGATAGGAGAGGTCAGTTTACAGCAGATTTCCTGGCTCTTACAATCATTCAGACCCTTTTTCCACCATGTTCCCTGAGCCATAGATTCAGGAGCTGTGCTGGAGCTGTATCCACTGGAGCTGTATCCACTGGAGCTGTATCCACTGGAGCTGTATCCACTGGAGCTGTATCCACTGGAGCTGTATCCACTGGAGCTGTATCCACTGGAGCTGTATCCACTGGAGCTGTATCCACTGGAGCTGTATCCACTGGAGCTGTATCCACTGGAGCTGTATCCACTGGAGCTGTATCCACTGGAATATCATGAGCTACTGATCTCTGCCCTGTGTCCAGTTCTCACGTTTGGAATGAAACATGAGAAGAGTGGTTTTACTTCACCACACACTCCAAGCCAGGGGCCCAACGTAATCGGTCCACTTGGTTATGGAGTAGAACCTCTAAAACTATGAGACCCCCTCCTCCAAAAAAAAAAATCTTTCCTCCTTGTAAGTCATCTCGGATATTTGTCATAGTAGTAGAAGGCTGACTAATGCACCTTCTCTTCTGCAAAAGATAACTGAAATCTGGGTCATAGAGAGAGGCCTGAGAAAGAGAGGAGAAATTCCGTACTCCTGCTCAGGAAGGACACTTATGCATGGCAGTTTCTGAGCTGACTGTAGGAAAAACGAGGCATGTCTCAGTCTCAAATGCCTTCTGAGATGAGGAATTATGCGTAAGTAGGTTTCCAAGGAGACCATTTTTACAAAAGCTACTACGAGACACAAAGAAAGTTAAACCTGCTCCTGCTGTCAACAAGCTCCTTCTGCATTCTGACAGGTGATGGAAATGTAGGTGGGAAAGGCCCAAAAGCTGGGTGTGAAGGCAGTACCCTCACACACGGTTGTGGAATGAATAACGAAACGAAACAATGCCATGCTTTCCTCGATGGAGATTGGGAACCGTGGGGAAATGGCCATTTGGACCTCAAGCGAGGAACATACAGGCCACTGGGAATGCATCGCTGAGTCCGAGATAAGAGTAGGTACAAGATGACAAGGAAAAGGGCAAGCTCTGGACTGGAGCTCTTCTACTTTCTGTAGAAACAAGAACCTTTATCATGGAATAGGAAGAAGCAAAGTGCTAGAGAGGTCCCCAGAAATCCACAAAGATACCTCCACAATAGACTACTGGCAATGGTTGAGAGAAAGCCTGAACTGACCTACTCTGGTGATCGGATGGCCAAACACCCTAACAGTCATGCTGGAACTCTCATCCAATAATTGATGGAAGTGGATGCAGAGATCTTCAGCCAGGCTCCAGGTGGAGCTCCAGGAGTCCATTTGGTGAGAGAGAGGAGGGATTGTATGAGAGAGAATTGTTGAGACCATGACTGGAAAAAGCACAGGGACAAATAGCCAAACTAGTGGAAACACATGAACTATGAACCAATGGCTGAGGGAGCCCCCAACTGGATCAGAACCTCTGGATAAGTAAGATAGTCAATTAGCTTGAACTGTTTGGGAGGCACCCAGGCAGTGGGACCAGGACCTGTCCTTGGTGCATGAGCTGGCTGTTTGGAGCCTGGGGCCTATGTGGGGACACTTTGCTCAGCCTGGGTGAAGGGAAGAGGGGACTGGACCTGCCTCAACTGAATCCACCAGGCTAGGCTGAATCCCCAGGGGAGTCCTTGCCCTGTAGGAGATGGGAATAGGGGGTGGGTTGGGGGGAGTGGGGGGGCAGGAGGAGGGAGGACAGGGGAATCTGTGGCTGATATGTAAAATTAGATTAAATTATAAAATAAAATAAAAATAAAAAAGAAACAAGAACCTTGCAGCCAGAACCACACACAAAAACTCTCAAGATCCCAGAACCAGCCACTTTACCCTGGCTGGTCCAGCTCCCAGCCAGCATTTGCCATAGCAATTGGGAAAATAGAAAGTCTTTTGCTTGCCATCTTTGTGAGTACTTACTCTTTCCCCTAATCCATGGATCCTTCTACTAGACACCATTTCTCAATGAGTGCTCCGTGGGACACTAGCACAAGGGAACCCATGGAGAAAGGCACTGTGTCTCATTATGGTGCTCTGTTATAAACAAATCTGACGGCACAGGGTTGTAGAGCACATGTGACTAGAAACTCCTTTTTTTGACCCAGACATGAAACACCAGGCTGGAAGGGATATTCTGCCAATCACTGTCATGGATATAATCCTTAGCAATGGGGTCCAGTAGTGCCATCAGTTGGCAGTGTGTACCCAGCCACCCACAAAGGAGACCCTGAGTTAATGGCCTAGGCTCTGAGAAAGTAAGGAGATGTGCATTCTTTAAGTCCACAAAACAAGGAAAACTCAGACTATAAAAACATGAAAGAACTCCAGACAAACTTCTGCAAATTCAAGAAGGGAGAGATAGGCATGCTTGCCAAATGAAGGACTTCAGACAGCAAAGGCAATATGGAGATTACCTGGGTTAGAACCAGGGGCATCTTCTGGATGGCAGGATATGACAAGGATGGAAAGAGAGACACCTCCTTAAACATCAGACTGAATCAAGACACAGGTTGTCTGTGACACTGGCAGGAAGACACGAGACATCCCTGACCAGTTTCTGGACATGGACCCAGAAATCCCATCGCACCCACAGTAGTAACTATCATTGCCATGCCTACTTTAGTCTAAATTCAAACTTTTTCCATTTAAACTTTTACAACTGTGAGCTCATGTATCCACCCAACAGCCCATAATATGTCATTACTTCAATTTTGAAGATTAAAAAAACCCCAAGGCACAAAAATAAGTCAATCATCATGTCTTAAGTATAGTGGAGTCACACCTTCTGTGGGGGTGAGGATGAGCGTCTAAAGATAACTTTAAAGGCAAACATTGCATGTGTTTCAGGGTTGCCTTTGAAAATCCTTTACCTCAAGTGTAAGGAGTAGGTGCCTTTGCGTCACTTACCCAATCCTAAGATATATGCATGATAAACATGCTTATAACAGAGCATTTAATAAAGGATCTAAATGCTCAATATAAGTTTTCAGACTTCTAAATTATACACAAAATAGAACATGGGGGAATATAGTTAAAGATCTGTGAATCAAATAGACATGTAGTATTGCCCACCTCAGCCCAATCATCTCAGCCTGCACTCTGGATGAGGACTGGTGGCCTGCCCAAGACCAGTTGACCAGCTGAGCTGGAGCCAGAGGTCAGTCATATTTAAAATGATGGCCTTCGGGAAACAGTTCTCCAATGAGCTGTGCAGCAAATGACATGAGGAGAGGCTGTTAAGAGTGGAGTCTGAATCAAAATCAGCCTCCCTTCCCAGGCAACTGATGCAGCAGAAGGCCCTCAAACCATGCTTTGAGAAACCCTACTGTCAGCTCTAATGCCGGGTCTAGTACACTGTCTCCCAACCCCCTGCCATCTGCCTGGCGCTCTGAGGCTATAAATACACCAGTGTTGGTCACTGATAATGCTGTAGCCACATCCTCTTACCCACAGCTCAGAAGCAACATACCCACAGGCCCTCTGTAAGCATCCCCAGATGCTTTGGGTTGATTTTAATGATTCAGGACAGAGAAAAGCCCTTGAAATTGTAGGGCACTTCCCTGCAAGAATTCTGTTTTCTAGTTAATCCGCCAAAGCCTTTTACCTAAACATACCCAAGGCTGGGTACAAGTGCAGATTTGCCTGTAACAAGCCATGAAGGCACCCAGTCACAGGTTCACATTTCTGAATAGACTTATTCTCCTCCCTTTGATTGAAAGAGCACATGACCCAGTGCCAGATGGCGACATGCACACAAATCAAGCTGGATTAAATCAAGAGCTTTAGTGAAGCATGATGCAGATAAAGAAGATAACAAATGAGGGAGAGAGAGAGAGAGAGAGAGAGAGAGAGAGAGAGAGAGAGAGAGAGAATGAAATGCCGAATTCTTTAAACTATAGCAGTGGATTCTCAGCATGCAGCCTGTCCTTGTTCCCAAGCCTCTGAACCACATCTCTCACACCTGGGTATGCTCCCAACATTCCCACATATAGCTGACCAGATCTAAGCCTAGATCAGCAGCCCAGGACTAAGGCCCTTACTCCTTTTCTCACTCCACTTTCTACATTGTACCATTGAAGCTGGTGCTATGGTTCAGATCTTAAACATCGCTCAAAGGTCCATCTGGTAATGGCTTAGATTTCAGAAAAGTATTATTCGGTGGTAGCAGAGCCTAGAGGAACATCTCAGGGCTTCAAAGAGATGCTCTCGAAGAGGCTAGTGAGACCCTTGCCTCTTACTTTCTCTTCGCTTCCCAACCATGCAATGAGTGCCTTCCCTTGCTCATGTTTTCCGATCACTATGTAACACTACAGGCCTAAAGCTGAGGGGCCACCAGGTATGGACTGAAGACACTAAGGCTGTGAGCCAACATAAACCTGTCTCTCTACATGCTGCTATCTTTATATTATCAGTTATATTCTCTCGAGAATTTCTTAATTATCTCAAAAATTTGTTATAACATTTTCCCAGGAATTTTTTTTTTTTTTTTGCTTTATTATAGGCATTTGATTCTAGAAACAAGAAGTCAACTAAAAAGGCTGGATTTGCCCTTTTTCAATATGGCATGAACAGGCTAAAGCTTTAGATCACAATCAGGAACACCATTATCTACTCAGATTTCCTAACCACACACCTGGGCACCCACCATCCTTCACTCCCATACCTAGCCCATCATGACAGCCTGTCAATCTGGCATCTAGCCTTCTGTGCCCCTCCAGACAACACCATCAGAGCCATTCTGGTCTTTTCCCTGGCCACCATGTATCTCTTCCAAATGACAGGAGCAATCTCCTAACTGAATCTTGCCCCAAGATTCTTCCATGTCTGTTCAGCTGCCATCCCCAGCCCTGCACCCTGGCACCTGAACAGTGCCCACCTCAGGGGAGAGTTCAAAGCACACTGGCTACCAGTCTACAAACAATAAGGTCTAACTTAAATATCTGCAATTCTTGGCCCTTTCTTTGCTCTACACTTCCACCCTGGCTTCCTGTATACCTTTGTGGCTAACCTTATTATTAAAGCAAAGCCCAAGTTCCTTATGACTACTTACAAAGATTGTTCTTGGCATTGAGCCAGTTATGTCACAAGCTATTTCCTTCATCATGACCTCCATTCCAACTCAGCCAATGTGAAGTCGTTGTAGTTGAGACTGTGCTGACTGACTATATCATAATGTAAAGATAGCCCAACTGATGGGATGCCTCAGGGAGAATGTCATCACACCTTTCCCCTTGGAGCCAGGACACATAGCACTTATGAATATTTTAGGCAAATTCTAGGTTTTTGTGTGGTTGGTTGTTTGGTTGTTTGGTTCAGTTTTTTGTTTGTTTGTTTGTTTTTTGTTTTTTGGGTTTGTGTGTGTGTGTGTGTGTGTGTGTGTGTGTGTGTGTGTGTGTGTTTGAGACAGTGTCTTCTGAAGCCCACACTGGCTTGGAATTTACTGCAGTGGTCTGAATAGGAATGCCCCCCCCATAGACTCATGTGTTTGAAAACTTGATTCATAGGGAGTGGCACTATTAGGAGATGTGGCCTCGTTGGAGTAGGTATAGCTTTGGTGGAGGAAATGTGTCACTAGGGGATGGGTTTTAAGGTCTCAGAAGCTCAAGCCTGTCACTTCCTGCTCCTTCTGATCCAGATACAGAGCTCTCGGCTACCTCTCCAGCACCATGTCTGCCTGCATGCCCCTATGCTTCCCACCATGATGACAATGGACTAAACCTCTGAACTGTGAGCCAGCCCCAATGAAATGTTTTCCTTGATAAGAATTGCTGTGGTCATGGTGTCTCTTTGCAGCAATAAAACCCTAAGACACACACTATGTGGCTGAGTCTGGCCTTGGACTCTTAGTATGTCCCCACACTTGGATTTTCAGGGAGTGATGATCTAACTGTATATTTCACAGACCACTTATGTCCCTCTTTTGTGACTTATCTTCTCTTAATCAACTCTTGTCTTATTGTTTCTTGTTTTATTGTCTTTAATTTTTATTTTATGTGCATGAGTGTTTTGCCTGCATGTATGTCTGTGTTGCCCCTGAAAGCCCAGAGAGGACATCAGATGTCCTGGAACTAGAAGTATGTACTGTTGTGAGTTGCTATGTGGATACTAGAAACCAAACCCAAGTCCTCTGGAAGAGCAGCAAGTGCTCTTAACTGCTGAGATATCTCTCCAGTTCCAGAAAACCAGGCTTTTAAGATAAACTATCTGAAGTTCTAAAGTTTCAGTCAAGCAAGAAGTATAAGCTCTAGAAATCTGCTCTTCAGTATTGCAGATACAGCAGTTCAACAGTTCTTTTTCAGTGTTAATGACTGAACCCAGGGCCCAACAATTGTCTGGTTTTTTAATTATAACCAGTTTAAGAATATAAACATACATATTCATAAAATAGAACAAAAAGAACTTATTAGGAGATAGAAATTAAATACCATATTAAGTGAAAGTTATATTTTTAGCCATTAATTTTAGCAGATAGAAGTTTCTCAGATGGGGGTTGAAAGATGCATTGATCTGTGGATATGACAGCAAGTCACTGGATTTTGTTTAATGCTGTGTCCATTTAACAGCATATAATAGTAGGTTCTCCTCTATCTAGCCATATGTTCTTAGAAGAATGATAGCAACACATATGGTTTTCTTGAGGAGCTTGACTTAAATCCACACAGATGTAGCTGGTTTCTCCCAAGGTGTTCATGCCACTATTGCATCAGTGGGCATGTCTTGCCGGGCCAGTCATTACTGTAGGCAGAAGGACTCACAGCTGGACATAATTAATGACGACTTTTCTCCTCCTCCGGGAGTTTGCATAGCACCTCTAGCACTTTGAAAGCTAGCCAGCAGGATTGAAGCTTCCAGGTTGGTACCAGCTTGATTTCTCCATGTTCTATGACTCAGGAATATGGTGTCTTCAGCAACAGAGTCTTACCATCACCTTCTGGAGCATAACCTAGAGCAGTGGCAATAGCCTGTAATGTTTGGGGCACTGCGGAACCTCACTGGCCAACAACTAAATGATGATTAATACAGAGACCCACAACAGCCCAAGGTTCAGAAAATAGGAGATTGCATATATAAATATAAATAAATAAACAAACAAACAAATGAATATATTTTAAATATGTTAACAAACACAATATTAGTCTGGTTGTTGGCATTAGCTTCTGATTGGCTGGACCCAGTATGTCTCTTCCAGCTCCTTAGATCACAACTTACACAGCACAGTGGATTGAAAACTGTCAATGGTCATTCAGCATTTAAGTGACAAATTTCTAGTGGAAAGTGGTCCTGGGGAGGTTGGAGAAGTTGGGGCTATCACAATTACGTTGGTGAAAGATGATGTATCTTGGAGAGAGTGAAGAAATTAACAAATGCAACAACCTATGGGCTGAGCACCAGCATTCACAACTGAAGATGGTATTAGTTAAGATCAGCTCCAGAAAGAGTTCCTAGTTCCGGAAAACTAGAAAACCCAAACATTTTGAGGTCTTACATAAACATAGCCCTCCAGGGGTACCTTCTTGGTCCCTGAATGAGATGCTTTTTGCTGCTTTTATAAACAGCCTTTCTATGCTGTCCATAGCCAAACTGGCCTTTGCTGAAACTCATCAGCCCTGTCGGCCTTTCAGAGAACCCAGCTGTCTACTCAGTGCAGATGCCTTGCAGCAAATGAAACCTGAGTCAGAAATAGAGTCATCTTGATGATTGTTGTCCGTACCATTTCCTCACCTTTCCCAAACTGGTGGCTTTCTGAAGGGTCTGGAAGACATGCAATTAAGTTTATGTAGCTGAGGAGAAATGTAGATTCTGGAGAGGCTGAAGACAGCCAAGCTGAAGAGAAGAAGCAGTGGCCTGTGGTGGCCTGTGCTTTTAGAGACAAAAACCTGTGACCTGCCTCATTTGTGTCTACCAAACCTCAGTGCCTGCCACATAACCTCTGAGCTCAGTTTCCTCGTCTACAGGATTGAGCCAATAATATCTGCTCTAGGTCACATGAGTATTGAAGTAAAAAAACATTTCTGTGGCTCAAGCAATGTGTTGGGCATTGAGCTAGCACTGAAGTCCCAGGCCTGGGAGGCAAAAGCAACATCACTTTGGTAATGCACTCAGAGGACAGCCCCGGGATGGAGACAGAGGTCAGAGAGTGTCTTGGATGAGCATTAGGGGAAAACACGTTCCAAGCAGAGCAATCTAAGAATTCTATGCGAGAGAGAAGGAACATCACGATACATTGGATACAACAGACAGCTCCCTGCCGAGGAGGGAATGGAGCAAGCAGGGACAGCATAACCTTCCATCCTTCCTGAGAGAACAAAGGAAAAAAAAGGAAAAAAAAAAAAAAAAACCACCCCTCCATCCACTCCAACTCTAAAACGTAGCCCAAAAGCTCAACAGTATCCTTCATTGACATCACAAACCAACAAAAATGTTATTTTCTAGGCAGATGGTAAAGAAAAATATTTTCTCTATTTGTTAGAAATGTCACCAATTGGAATAGTACATCCAAAGCAAGTGTGAAGTGTATGAGTATGTATGCGAATGTGTAAGTACATGCACACACGAGTTTGTGTGTGTGTGTGTGTGTGTGTGTGTGTGTGTGTGTACACTCATGCACATATATGCAAGTAAGAGAGGGAAAGACGTCTGCAGAAGAGCTGCCCAGTCCAACAAAGACTTCATGCGATGGCTTTAGTGCCAGCCCCATGCCTCCCACAAGGTCCCTAACTACAGAGGGCTAGTGGATCCTCCAAAAAATCAGTACACACCATTGTGTCTGATTCAGGAATAAACTCAGAAAAGCAGCTTTTTGTATGTGTGTGTGCTCTTATGCATCTTCCCAAAGCAGCCAGTCTAAAGCAAATGAAATATCTAACCCTCCCCACTGCCAAATATTCCCCTAAAGGGCTCTGAAACCCATTGATAACAAAAGGTCCCAGAGGTTAACAGGAACACCAGGGTAGGGTGGCTGATGTCACCTTGCAAGCTATTAGGAGCATTAATGAGTTCATGTGGTCAAAGCTACTGGGATGGGAGCTACTAGGATAAACCACCTAAGCCAGCGGGGTCTTGCCCCCTCCTTTCTAGTGTTCAGTGAGACCGCAGTACACACAGGAGATACAATGATGAGAGCCTTGTGAGTGTGCAGACATCAGTCTGAATATGGTTGGGCTGTCCTCAGGGTCTGTCAAAGGCAGAACCTCCCAGAAAGCCTATTTTACAGTTCCTCATTTGATGTGACTGGTCCTGAGAATTTGCATTTTTCCCAAGCTTTAAGTGATACTGAAGCAGCCCTGGGCTAACACTCACTGCTACTAAGACCTCTGCTGACATCCTGGAAGGCCCTTGGCCTGTTTCCTCATCTTTAAAAAGAAATTTTCATTATTATTTTTATTTTTAATATGTTTTTAGTTATAATAGAATTATATGACTTTCTTCTCTCCCAGTTCCCCCCTCTCACCCCTCATGTCCCCCAACTCTCTCTTTGATTATTATTATTGCACACATACATATGTGTGTGTATGCATACAACATGTTGAGTCCATTTTTGCTGTCTGTGAATATAAGGTTTTCATTCCGCACCAGACCATTCTCCTCCCAGCAGTCATGAGTTCTTTGTCTAGGAGTGGGACTCAGTGAAATTTCTCCCCTTCCGTATTAACATGTCCACTGACATTGCCACAATTTCAGTCTTGTTGTTGGTACAGGCATTTCTAGGAGACCGTTTTCACAGCAGACTTCTTGGTATTCTGGTCTTCCATCTTTCCACCTCCCACTTCCACGACATTCCCTGAACCATAAATATGTTTTGCCTGCATGTATGCATGTGTACCACGTGCATGTAGTGCCCATGGAGGCCGGAAGAGAGTGTCATATCCTCTAGAACTGGAGTTAGACAAGGTCGGGTACCACCATGTGGATGCTGAGAACCAAACCTAGGTCCTATGCAGGAGCAGCAAGTGCTCCTAACCTGAACCATCTCTCTAGACTCCTGCTTCCTTGACTTTAAAATGGGCATAACACCTGCTGCCTTCCATCCCTTGGGCACTGCATGAGAGGACCTGTTTGTTTTTCAGGATCTTATATAAAAGAGGCATTTGATCCATGGAATCTACAACTGTTACTGAGAGAAAAAAAAAAGAAAAGAAAAGAAAAGAATCACACAGCAGAAACCAAGGGTCCTGGAGAAAGGATTACACACACACACACACACACACACACACACACACACACACACTCACACACACATACATTCTCACACACACGCACACATACACACTCACACACACTCACCCTTCCTTTCTTAAAAATCTTATGAGAACTCTAAACTCCACCCTTGAAAACTTGCTTGTCCTGAGGAACAGAGAAGCGGCAGCTGTGGAGATCTGTGTGGCTGCCCTGCTGGCCTTCAGTGCCACTGTCATTTAGTGATAAAACTTTCATTAGACAGAGCCATAGTTTTGCTCTGGGCACCAGGAACTGAGCTGAAAATACCCCACTGCAGTCCCTGAAAACAACCTGGGAGTCAGACATAAGCTAGTGACTGATACTCATAGTTCTGAACACCATACTAGAAACTATCAAACATAGTGGGGAAAGACATCGGTGCAAAGTGGCGCTGGGCTTAGAAACACTCGCTGCTGGGCTGTGAAAGAGATATAGGAAGAGGAGAGAGGACGGTCAACAGAAACAAAATCAGAGAAGCAGGACCCCTCCTGCACTGTGCAGAATTATGCATGCATGTGCAGGACTGGGTGAGGTTGGTTCAGAGATGGGAAGGGCCGGGTAGATGGTGGTGAGAAATTCCTCATGAGGGAGAAAGGGAGCCGCGGCATGTTTACACATAACCACTTCTGTTTGGAGTTAGGCACTGTGGCAACTATGTGGGTGGGTCCGAGAGCCAAGGTTAGGGAAACCCTGCAAGAGATGTGGGGGACAAGAGATGGGAATAGCCTGACCCGGAGTGAAAACATAGGAAAGGGGATAAGACAGAAGTCAAAGGAATTTCACAGGAATCCCCTCCACTGGTTTCATCATATTCTACCACCTCACAAGGCAGAGCTCCCAGAAGCTAAGCCCTGAGGGTCTAAGCACATGGACTTATACAAGCAAATGTCTCCCCAAAAGATTTTGCTGATATTGGTGTAAGATACAGGAAGGTTGTTTGATGGGGTTCTCTAAAAGCTGAGAACAGGCAACTTCTTTGGAGATGGAGTGATAGGTGTCCCTGTGGCATCCTGAGTCTGGACTCTCCTGTCAGGTGCTGGTGGTAAAAGCCCAGAAGAAGCATCGGGTGACTTCTGTCCAATGGCAAGTCTGAGCTTTGTGTGGCTGCTGTGGTTCACAGGTGCACACAGTCCCTGACCTCACCAGCTCACAGACAAGCCTCTCTGCCACTGCCTGATTACCAGCTACTGGTGCACCAACGTAAGAAACAAGCAAAGGGGAAGGGAGATGCAACAATAAATATGAGATTTTGGGTAAGTTACAGAAATAAAGAATAAATTGGGAATGAAGAATGACAGGGACTATCGACGAGAAAAGACAGTTTTGGCTATTGCCCCAAAACTGTTGTGGCTGGCTGAGTCTGATCAAGTCCATTCCAGGAGTAGACACATGCACAGAGGAAAGTCAGGACTCAGGGAATACTGACTTATGCCAGATACCAACTCCATAAGTTCAAGTCCCAGCTCCTCACTTATTGTGTGACAATGGGAAAAGCCTGTGACTTCTTTGTGCCTTGGTTTCTTCATCTGTAAAATGGGTAGATAGTAATTGACTTATTTTAAAGTGTTGCGAAAATTAGAATGAATGAATGTTTGTGTGTAAAATGCTTAAAGGGGTTCCTAGGATCCTGCCAGGAGTACCTGCCACCATCGTATTTCTTACCGCTGTTAGCATCAAGCAATTAAAGAGTGGTGACTGTTGTGAGTGGGCAGCAGGAAGACAGAGCCATCCAAGTCCACATCCTGCTTAGAGGCTGAAACCTAGCACAGGCTCCTGGTGAGACTGGAGACCCAACAGAGGGGGCTGTTCCAAGCCCACCAGACCCCAGCGAGGGCTCTGCCAGCTGTCTGCTGACTCTGCATGGCCACAGTTAGATCTCTGGAAGCAGACACAAATATCCTCATTACAACCTGACAATGAGTCCAGAAGAGAGGCAGAGAGCAGCCAGGGACAGGGGTCCATCAGGTGACACACTGTCCATCCCATCTACATGCTCAGGCAAGTCGGATATTCTCCAGTGAGCCAGGAAGGCAAGCTCAAAACTACGGAGCCCTACATAGTTTCAGGGGCAGCAGATGAATGGAGCACTCGCTCAAAGATGAGGACCAAACGTCCCCTGCCAAGCACGTCTCTAAAGAGAACAATGGCTTCAGTTCCTGACAAGTGGATTCAAATTCGGTTTCTGCCTCCCACCAGTTGGAGGAACATGAACAAATCTCCTAATCTCTTAGAGACTATGTGTCTATTGAACGAAAACAAAACCCACTTCTCAAGATTAAGTCATATCCTAACACAAGGCCAAGCCTACCCTAGGCATTCAAAGCTGAGAAGAACCAGATCAGACTGGACCTGATAATGCTGTCCCTTCTTAACTGGCCTCATCAGAACAGTGAAGTCTTATGATGACTCACTCACCAGTACATTTTCCATGTGCAGCCCTCCTTGCCCATGAGAGACCTGCACGTGGCATAACCTGGGGCTAGCTGGTGTGCAGAGGGACAAGGGAAAGGTTATTACCCTGGTGAATTCTTAGTTAACAAGCTGCCTGCAGGCCCAGCGAAGCCTGTGCCAGCCAGGAGAGTTCAAGACTTCAAGGTCCTTATGGAATCGTAATTTTTTTTTTTTTTTAAAGCTAGAGCACTGATGAGCATGCTGTGATTTGGGAACCAGCTTGCATGAGGAAACTCAGGAAATCTGACAGCTACCAGTTTCTTGAAACTATTTTGGATAAGTTTGCATCCTTCTATGATTTTTTTTTTCCTCAAGCCAAGTATTTTTCACTCACGGGTAGCACACCCTCCAAGAATCCTTTGGAAGCCAAAACTCTTCCAGTGTTGCCAGACCCCAGTCACTTACCATCTCAAATCTTAGTCTTTTCACCCATAAAAACGAAACAACAGGACCCAACTCTCAGAGGAACTAGGTGGACTGAGGGAAGCGTGCCTTTGATCTTCCTGCACAGGGCGGGAGAGAGGTCCTTTGTAGGTGCCCTACCACATCCCCACTGTCTCGCTTCATGGTGTAGACTTCAGTGAGTTATACACCTGAGATAAGTTGAGGGTAGCCTTGAACTCCTGATCATCCTGCCTTCATTTCCCAAATCATGGGACTACAGATATATATAAACATACCTATTATGTTATAATGGGGATCAAACCCAGAGCTGTGTGAGGTAGGCAAATTCTCTTCCAGCTGAGCCATATCCCCAGCCTCAAAGACAAATTTTGACACAGTTGTCCAGTATTCTGGCCAGGGAGAAAGAGAGGGCCCATGCTGGGGGAACACTGCCACCCAGACTCGGGACCTTCTGTGTCCTCCCTCTCTTCTCTCTCTCCCTTCATCAGCACTTTGTTAAATTTTACCTATGTGCTAGCACCACAGGACACAGGGTTTACGATGGCCCAAGCCACACAAGTCTATAGGAAAGACACTGACTTGACCCATCGTCCAACTAGGATCAATGTAGCTCTGTCTTGTGCCAGCTGGGGTCCCTCAACAATCTTTGACACCTCTGAACTCCCAGAAGAGGAGGCTTTCCACACTCACTCCTAATCTCACATAAGATTTTGTGATTTGCTCACTGCCCTATACTGAAAAGTTTAAAAAGCTAAATCATACAAAATATTTTTCTTGTGGAAACCTTTATTTGTTCTCACCCACCCACCCAGTGGACATTCCTTGAGCAAACATCATCACAATACTACACTACAATCATCTACCAAAACAGACCCAGTTGATCCATAGAAAGAGAGCACCGTCCCAGCCAATTTCTCCTTCCAGGAAGCCCTCAGGTCCCAGTTCTGCATGCTCACTTCTCTAGACTGCCACTAGATCAACACACAACAAATGCGAAGGGTGTTTTCTTCTGCCCAGCTATGGATCAGTGCCCAGAAATTCTCCTTTCTACCTGACTGCTCGGCTGTTCCCCCAGGAAGTGCTGCCAGACTTTGAGGACAAGGCCAAAACCCAGCCCCAGAACCAACGCTGTGCCTATGTCCCACTGACTTGACCAACCAGCTCAGCAAAGAGGACTTGGGTACTTAGGATCCAAGTAGGAAATCTGTGAAAATAAGAGCCAGACTTAGCAGAGAAGGAAGAAACAGCAGCCGAGCCAATACCAACCAGAAGCAAAGGACCAAATCCATGAACAAGGAAACCTGACTCCAGCTCTCATTATCCTGTGACCCTGGGAAAACTAACAGGATCTCAGTTTCCCTGTTTGCAAAATGACCCCGTGTAACCAAGTATTTTCAGAACTGTGGCAAAAACCAGGGCAGCACACATGCCACACACAGGATGCAGAGCCAGAAAATCATGACTTACATTGTCCTCCATGTGAGTCACCCAGGTCTTTGTTTCCTATGACAGTGGCCAGTCCAGGGAGAGCAGTCTGGGGCATGCTCTCTCTGTAGACAGATTTCATCTTCCTCCCACCTCAGAGACCCAGGGATGCTCAGAGTTGCTCACTGTTGACCTCTTTGATCAGAAGTAAGCAATGACAGTAATTCTGATATCCATTACCCTTTCTGAGAAGTCTGTCAGTGTTACATTTGGAATGATGGGAATCAAAACAGCTGCACCAACATTCTCCTGACAAGAAACATCAAGAGAACATGGATTCCCTGGGTAGTATCAACTCAATGTCATATATTTGTAGGTTTTTCTTTTAATGTGCCATCAGGTTTAAAGTCTTTTCTTTAGGTAGAAAAATGTAGAAACACTGTTGTTTTAATGTTACCTTGAGCTTTCCGCTCTAGGAAGCAAGATATTTACAAGTGTTTTGTGCTGACGCTGAGATGCGTGACTCACCTGTGGCTACTTTGGGATTTCTAGATATGACAACTACTAGCCAGTGAGGAAATGGCTGCCACAGACCAGGGACTCGTGCTCTGGATGCAAATATTAGTTTAATTCTAAAGTGAACGATAAATGGGACATGAACGTGTCAGGCTAATTTTTGACATTTATTTGTATTTCGTTTTCTTTGGTTCCTACCTCCCCTTTTCCTCAGTTCTAAACAAGAAACCAGATGAAGAGTCTGTGTCCCCTCTGATCTCTTGTAAAATCTTATACTCTATGAAAAATTATGCTGATGGGGGCCGGGGTTGGGAAGAGAAGTGTATTCGCAGGTGGCTTTAAGAGGTCCCTGGTATCAGACTCTGTAACACACAGAGTCCCTGAGTACTTCATTGGGAAAGAAGCGGGGACTTGAACTAGAGACCCACTCCATGTGACATGCACCTTCCCTTCTCTCTCACCCACCTTGGGCTGCTGTGGTTCTTAGAAGGGGAAGAGAGGCTCCAGCGATGGTCTCTCTTTGAATTTGCTGCCAACCATCACAATGGGAATTTAGACAAAGGTTTAAATTATGTTTTGGAAAATTAATTTTTGGAGAAGTCTGACAAGACAAGGCTGCTGGGTTCATGAACTCACACCAGCTGCAGTTACCTGTATAGGATCATGCAGTTGAGGCTGGAAACTCACCCAGAAACTTCGTCAGCACACACCTGTTCATCATCACCACCTCAACTCCCTGGTAACACAGGCTCTCTCTGGAGTTGATACTGTATTTAACGTTTTACAAAAGTTTCAAATTTATTTTTAAAAAGCTATTAAAAATAGTACGGAGAAATTCATATAGACATTACCCAGATTCATCTAACATTTTGTTCCACTCTCCTCCCACATCTCTCTCTCTATTTCCCCTCCCTACTCCATGCCCTCTCACCTATTCTCTTTCTGCCTCTCTTCCTGCCCTCCTGTGTGTGTGTGTGTGTGTGTGTGTGTGTGTGTGTGTGTGTGTGCACGTGTGCGCACGCACAGGCATGCATGCAAGTGTGTATGCCTGTATATAGCAAATTACACATATTACAGTTTTTTAACCCAAAATGCCTGTGGGTATACTTCCTAAGAAATGAGTCAATCACAGTACAGATACCTACATTGACACAATAACTTTATCTAACTTAATCCACATTCCCATTTGGCCAGATGATCTAATAATACCCTTTACAGCCTTTCCCCTCTGGGCAAGATCCATTCTGAGCTCTATCACTGCATTTGAGTGTCAGAAAGATCTAGAACTGAAACATTTCCAAAATCTTCCCTTGTTTTGTTCTGACATTCACTTTTTCTTTTCTATATCCAGGCCCTCAACACATTTCATATATTTGCACATTAGAATGTTCCTCGTTTTATAGATAGCTGGTACGCCCTGCGGTTAGACTGGGGTTTTGTGTCCTCAGATAGTGTTCTACATGGACATTATTGTTTCTTTCTCAAAGTCCCGCATCTGTAAACACACCATGTCCATCTGTCCATCATGAATTATTGTAATTTTAATCTTGTGTTCAAGTGGCAGCTGAATCATCTCACAATATCCCTATCATTTTGCTTCTTGCAAGACACAAGACATAGTAGGACCACACAAATATTCTATTCTTCATCAAAATCCTGTACATGCTAATCTTTTAGTGATGGATGGTTCTTGCCTGACCGCATCTCTACCGTGATGGTTGCCCTTCTCCTACAGTACCTTTATATCCCAAAATCGAGAATTGCTACATAAAAAAAAAGCCTTAGTTTCCATCAAACAACCATGCAAGTCATCCAGTCCCTTTCCACTCTCCACTCTAGTGGATGACTTGTGATTTGCTCCTTTACAGTATACTCTGTTAAGTCGATGTCCACTGAGCTCAGATACCTCATATAAATATCTGTTCACAGAATTTGGTGCAGTACAGCCTGTGCACAATGCTTGAAGAATGGAAGGAAAAGGCTCGGTGACTACCCAGATGGATCCAGTGGTTTCAGTACCCATGTTGACATTGGTCTTTACCATCGTGAGGTGGATGAATCTCCATGCTCTGTGATCCATATTCCTGAGCCTGCCATGAAGCCATCCAACCGCCAAGTTGTGGCAACCGTAAATGTTCTGCTTGGGCTCCTTCTGCACACCTCCCTTGCTTTTCCAAAGTCCTCAACAGATGCTTGTCTGTTCCCAGGGTTTCACACTACAATGTCCCCTATTATTCTTTCAACCAAATTACAGTTTCCTCGGGATCAGGAAGGGTTGTGCCAAGAAACTAGGCAGTAATCCAGTTTAGAGTGAATCCCACTCAGATACATAAAATTAACACTAGCAATGCTTTTAAGGCTGCTAACAAAGGAAAAAGAGTAAACCATTCATGGTGCGAGGCTGGCTGGGAAGAAACAAAACTGAATTCATTTCATGGGACCTTGTGCCATCTCACACCCCTCTGCCTGGGAAGTAAAAGATATGCACAGACAACCTCTCTCGGCTGGTGAGGTTTAAGGGAAGCTGGCGCCACTCATTGGCTCCAGGGGGAGACACCTGCCTTCTACTTGGCTAGTCAGTGCACCCAACTGGCCCCTAGCCATAGAGTTTGGCTCTGCATCAGGCATATAATCCGATCCAGACCAACAGGACTCGGTCCAGGACTTGATGAAGGAATAAGTAAGTTCTTTTTCTTTCTCCTACACACAGTGGAACAGAAGCCACCCCACAGACAGGGTTACCTAAAACGAAACTAAAAACAAGTGCAAATAAAGCCAAGAGACAGAGCTGTGGGAAGGACTAGGCAACCCAAGGCTACAATCGCTTCACTGAATCCAGCTGTGGCTACATCCAGGCTATGACCTCTTGGGTTTTCCTGTTTTGTGACTCTCAACATTAGGTTTCATGCTGGAATCGGCTGAGCTGAGTCTTTGTCTCATGCAACCGAAGAAATCCTAACCAAAACAGAAAGGAGAGAGGAAATAAATGTCTGAAAACTTTAAAATGAATTCAGAGAGGTGGCTGTCAGAAATGAAGAACACGCGGTATAAAATGTATTCACAAGAGAGCAACATCGCTTCCAGTCGAGCATTCAAAGAAGGCGGGGTCACAAATTCCTAATAAAGGTGGAGGAACACCTGGGAGACCTCTCCTCCAACACGGGGTGGGGGATGACGGTAGGAAAGAAGGCAGACAAAAGCAAGCAAAAGGAAGGAAAACCGCAGATGTGTGCGCCTGTCAAGCCAAACTGGAGACACTGTTGTGGTGATGGCGCTGCAGGACTTCCCTCCAATAGTTACAGACATTAACAACACAAGACCGTCATTCCACCCTCCCCAAAATAACACCTCAATAAAACCCAATCCCCAATCTGTCCCACTTCCCAGTGTTACCCAAAGTGCCTTTTTACGTTGGTTTCAGTAAGACTAGGATCAAGCCGGCACTGGGCAATAGGAATAGTCAGACTAGGATTTGTGGAAACGGACAATTTAAGGGATAAGAGCTGCACCTTGACAATAAACAGGAAGTGGGCAGCTATGGACAGAGGAAGAGAGGGTGGCTTTGGAACTATGAAGGGGATAACACTCCAAAGGAAGAATCCAGGAGAATGACCAATTGTCTGAGTGAGGTAGGTGAAAAAGACTGAGCAGTGATGTCATTAGCAGAAACAGAAAAGAGATCTTGGGGCTGGGGAGATGCCTCATGGGTAAAATACTTGCCACATCAGCACAAGGACCTGAGTTTGAATCTCTAGGACCTACATAAACCTGAGCATGGTAGCATGTCCCTATAACCCCCGTGCTCTTGCAGGGAGCTAGGCAAGAGTATCCCCAGAAGCTTGGGCACCAGATAGCCTGGAGTACACAGCATCCAACAGTGATTAAAAGACTCAGAAATGAGGTCCAAAGCAAGAACCAATACCTGAGGTTGTCCTCTGTCCTCCACATATTACACATATTACACATATCCTCACATATTACACACACACACACACACACACACATCATACATGCAGATTGTCATACTCACACAGCACACACTCGTCATATACACAAATGCTGTGGGAGAAAAGAAAAGAGGATTAGAGAAAAACAAATTAATCATTTCACAAAGAATGTCTGAGAACCTGCCACATGCCAGGCACAGGGCTCTGCCCACAAAAGCAGCTGAGAGTAAAAGCTGTGGCACAGTGATGGGTGATGAGAGAAAGCCACTAAGTATGAGCTTAGTCAATGAAACAATCCCTGTTTGCTATGAAGAAATTAAAATCCATGCCGTGAGAGGTGAGCATGGCATCACAAATGGCAAGATATCAAGCACCTGGGCATTCCTGTCACGTCCCCCCACCCTTTTTTTCTGATCACTCTTAGGCGTTGAAATTGTTCTTTCTGTTCTACAGGAATGCAAAGTGAGGCCCAGAGAGGCTTAACAGTGATGATTGTACTAAAGGTCACAGCAAACAACCTTCAGGAAAGGAAATATCAGCTTGGCAGCTCTTCTAGAATGATGGGATGAGACAACAGGCTTCTGAATGGTTGTCACCTATCCTTAACCATGTGGATGTCACCAGGCACAGATTTAAAACTGTGAAGGCCCCTTCCTTGTGCTAGCCCTGAGTCAGGAAATTAAGTTCAGTTCAGTCTAACCCATTCCCAGAAAAAGGAGTTGGGGGCGCAGGGCGTGTGTCTTGCTTTTCTAGGTCTGCACCAGCAGGGGTAGGGCTGGGGTGGGTATGGAACAGACCTGCATTTACATGTGGGCTCTGCCACTCACTGAGAACCTTGGTCATGAGCTTCAGCTGCTTTCCTAGAAATGGAGACATAGGATGCCTCTATCTGTCCTGACAGAAAAAAACGAAAGCACATGTGAGTGTGTAGGAGCCACAAGAAATGTTACAGTGAAGACCAAGTTGGAGCTCTTATTGGGTGTGGTGTTGCATGCCTGTGATCCTAGCACTCAACATGCTGAAATGGATGGATCCTAAATTTGAGGATTACCTTAGCTAGTTACCAAACACCAGAACAGCCTTTGACTATGTGGTGAAATTGTCTCAAAACAAAAACAAAACAAAAAGTTGGGTCTTTATTTCTTCTTTGCTTTGCTCCTAACAACAACAACAATAATGATTATAATTCAAGGCATCACAGTAAATATTTTGACTGGATCCTCAAAATACAGAATGAAGTACTGAGTCCCCACAGATAAAGAAGCTCAAAAAAAGAAGTGAGGGAAAACTGTCTATAGTGAAATTCATTAGGTTGTGTTTAAAATCAGTTATTTGACTTTGAGTTTCAGCCTTTTCTTGGAATGAGGAGCTTGAAAACGCAGTTAGAATAATGGATGCTTCTCGGTAATGAATAGCACTGAACTAGCCATCCCCATTCCTTCTCTTTTCTGCCCCCTCACAGGTCCATGCATGAAAGTGTCCTAAGTACTGGCTGGAGATGGCATAAGAGACACTCAGGGACAGTTAGAACATGCAAGGATAACTGCCGGCTACTGCCTTTTCAACTTGACACAATCTTGGGTCATTGGAGAAGAGGGGACTTCAGTTGAGAAGATGCCCCCATCAGATGGCCTGTATGCAAGCCTGTGGGGAATTTTCTTAATTAATAATTGTGGGAGGGCCCAGCCCATAGTGGGTGTGCCACCCCTGGGCAGTAGTGCTAAGTGGTAGAAGAAAGCAGGCTAAGCAAGCCATGGGAAGCAAGCAGTACATTCCTTCTACAAAGGCAACTACATTGGAAGAGTTCTCAGGACAATCTAATCAGCTTGTCAGGTGCTGCCTTGGTTATTTTTTTATTGCTGTGAAGTGACATCATGATCAAGGCAACTTATAAAAGAAAGCCTTTAATTGGGGACTTGCTTATAGTTCAGAGGATGGTTCCATGACCATCACGGTAGATAGCATAGCACCAGGCAGGCATGGTGCTGCAGCAGTAGCTAAAAGTTTACATCTGGTCCACAGGCACAAGATTGAGAAGGAAGTGGGGGCTATCTTTTGAAATCTTAAATCCAACACAAAATGACACACCTTCAACAAAGCTGTACCTCCTAATCCTTCCCAAACAGTTCCACCAACTGCAGATTGAGTGTTCAAATATATGAGCCTATGGGTGCCATTCTCTTTAAAACCACCACAGGTGCACAAAAGTCCTCAACAAAATACTTGCAAGCCAAATTGAATAGCACTTTAGAAAGCTCATATATCATGACTGACCTGTTTTTACTCCAGAGATGCAGAGACAGTTCAACACACAAAAATTAATTAATGAAACATATCACATACAGGGGCAGAATCACATGATCATCTTATAATAGATGAAGAAAGGCCTCTGACAAAATCCATCTCTCTTTCTGGTATTGAAGAAACTAGGAATGGAAGAAATCTAGGTTAACTAAGAAAACCAATAGCTAACATTAGTTATACATAACCAAGTGGGGAGGAATTGATAGCATTTATGCTAAATCAAGAATGTCTCCTCTTCTTTGGTGTAATGCTTGAATTAGCCATAGCAATAAGGCTGGAGAAGAAATAAAGGGCATGCAAGCAGGAAAAAAGGAAGTCAAATTATCCCTATTTGTTCAAGGTGTGATCCTATATTTAAAATACAATACAAGTTCCACAAGCCAAGTAGAGTAGAAACTGTATTGAAGGAAGAGGTCTAAAGTGTGGAAAAAGAGGGACCAAGAGAGGAAATGAAAGACAAATATCACATGCTATTGTCATATGGCATAGAGATTTAACGACATATCAACTACATACATAGATATGATATGAAAAGACAACTGGTACTGTTTGGGGGGGGTGAGTCCTACATAATGGTACAGATAAGAAATGGTGATGGTACAGTAAATATGAGCGAATCACAGTGGTATCTGTATATGAAACAGTGATAATGAAACTTATTACTTTGTATGTTGATGAAAATCAAACAAGCAATCAATAAAAGTGTGCCAGCTGGGGCTGGAAAACTATCTCAGTTGATAAAGTACCTACCATGCAAGCATGAAGTCCCGAGTTCAGATCCCCAGCACCCATGTAAAAGCCTGACCTCTAACCCTAGCACTTCAGGGATGAAGACAGGTGGATCCCAGAGTTGAACTGCCAGTCAACTGGTGAGTTCCAGATTCAATGAGTGATCCTGGCTCAAGTGAGAAAGGAGGACACCAGGCATCAACCTCTGCCCTCCACATCCATGCATACACATCCTATACATGCACGCACACACACAGGTGTACCAACCAGGAAGAAAAGACAATCCTTTCTACTATGCCAATAATTGGCCTAGAAGTATACGTGTGACTCATTTTTAGCCAATGAAATTTATGAGTAACTGCTGAATCAACCATTTTGCCAACATTATGTGGGGAGCTACAGAAAAAAATCTGAGAACTGAAGTCTATTTTCAAATAAAATTAAACATGACAATGTGAAAAAGATACACTGGGCAAGTAAGTCTGTGATATATATAAATAAATATATATATATATTCCCACATCTGAGTTTTGTATAGCTCAGGCTGACATTGAACTTGAGATTAAGCTTGGGCTGCTGATTCTCCTGTCTCCTGCTCTCAAGTATTGGGATTACAGGTATGAACCACTATGCCTGGCTGTTCTGTGCTATAATTTTAACAATTATTTATTAAGCATCTTCCATATGCTTAGCTAATCCTATGGCAATGGCTATGGGACAATTAGTAACCTCTATAGAACTGTCTTGGAGATGGAGATGGAATTTCCAGGTCATTAAAGAAATGTCACCAGGCAGTGGTGGTGCACGCCTTTAATCCCAGCACTCAGGAGGCAGAGACAGGAGGATCTCTGTGAGTTCGAGGCCAGCCTGGGCTACCAAGTGAGTTCCAGGAAAGGTACAAAGCTACACAGAGAAACCCTGTCTCAAAAAAAAAAAAACAAAAAAAAGAAGAAAGAAAGAAAGAAAGAAAGAAAGAAAGAAAGGTCATAGCACCTGGCAATAAGAGAAATCTAATCCCAATTGGCATACCCAAGAAATAACTCTTCCCACTGAGCATTCAAATAATTCCAAAGAACAGCAGTTCCTGTTGCAGCAATGATAGACACAGGACAAGAGCCCTAGCCAGGAGCAGATCACATGCCTCCTCTCATAGTTTCACAAACCAAAGAACAGCAGCTAGCAATTTGCAAAGCACATTAAGGAAAACCAAAGCTGTTTATAAAATTCAATTGATAAATACTTGGTCCTCTGCTTCAAGCACATACATCAACATAAGCCAAGAACTTCCTGTAATTGTAAGCCTTCTTAAGCAAAAGTATGACAGTACTACAGTAAAGCACAAAGGTGCCATCCCACGGCTACTTCTGCAGCCACAGCAGCTAAGGTTGCTCCAGTGAGGAGCACTGCAGCTGACTCCACGTAGTTAGGGTTACTATTGCTGTGATGAAACACCACGACCAAAGCAACTTGGGAAGGAAAGGGTTTGTTTGCCTTACACTTCCAACCATAGTCCATCACTGAAGGAAGTCAAGACAGAAACTCAAACAGGGCCGGAACCTAGAGGAAGGAGCTGATGTAAAAGCTATGGAAGGGTGCTGTTTATTGGCTTGTTCCTTACTTTCTTATAGAACCAAGACCACGAGCCTGGGGATGGCACCAACCACAATGGAGTGGGTCCTCCTCCATTAATCACTAATTTTAAAAATGCCCTACAGGCTTGCCTACAGCCTCATATTATGGAGGTGTTTTCTTAATTGAGGCTCCCTCCTCTCAGATGATATTAGCTTGTGTCAAGTTGACACAAAACTATCCAGCATACATGCAGTACTTTGTTACTATGATGACAGCCATTCCAAGGCTCAGACGTTAGTCTAGCTGAGCATGGCGACTGCCAGAGGGGATATGTGGGGATCATCTTCAGTTCCAGGTGTCCACCAGGGGTCTTAGAACATAGTTCCTATAGGGGTTACTATAGTTGCACAGTAAGCAAGAAGGCAACCAATTCATTAAGAAGATCAATTGCATTCATACCATAATTGTGGTGTCAGCCTAGTCCAAAGAAGTCAAAAAGTAAAATGTCTCAAGTCTAAAGTCACCAATCCCAGCATCCCCATGTAATGCCTACTGTTACCTCATTTCCAGAAGAAAGATGTGAACCCCACTCTCATTACAGAAGATAGGAGAATCGCTAGGCAAAAGTGGATAAGCTCAGAACAGCAGGAAGACTTGGTGTACAGCTAAATCTCAGCGGACTTCAAGGACCAGCCCCCTCAGCAACACCTACAATGCTATATACAGTTTCAGCAGTAGAACATTTTATTCAAATGAAATTTTACACAGAGCCCTAAAATGAATATATTAGCATAGTTTATTTTTAAAGTGAAAACTGTCATATTTATTATAAAGTAAAGTGAATTACAAACTGTTCCACTGAACATAAAACTTTCAGTTATGGGTAAATATAGTAGTATTTATTACAGGAGTAAGGCAGCCACTGCATTCCTGTCATGTATCAGTTATGCATAATTGGGAAAATGCCTATTGGCGATTCTAGGAAGGGAATGATTTATAAACAAGGAATTGGCATTGTTGCTCACCCTGTGATCTCAGAACACTTTTCAAAAGTTGAAATAACTGGGCACTATGGCTCACATCTGTCAGCTCAGCACTCAGGAAGCCAAAGCAAGAGGGTCACAAAGCTGAGGCTAGCATGAGCTACACAGGAAAATCTTGTCCCAAAAGAAAAAAAAGAAACAAAACAATTGAAATTGTAGCATTATTCCAACTTCTACTATAGCTCACCTTAAAATGTTAAAACAATTGCCAACGTTTTTAAAAAATGGTATATCCATGAGCAAATATACACATATTATGAAGTTTTTTTCCTTTTTTAATTTATTATATTTGTGTTTTAATTTTACACATCAGCCATGGGTTCCCCTGTCCTCCCCGCTCCCGACCCTGCCCCCACCTTTCCCCCAGCCCCTCCCCTCCATTCCCATCTCCTCCAGGGACAAGACTCCCCTGGGGATTCATTTAAACCTGGTAGATTCAGTACAGGCAGGTCCAGAACCCTCCTTCCAGGCTGAGCAAAGTGTCCCTGTGTAAGCCCAAGGTTCCAAACAGCCAGCTCATGCACTAAGAACAGGTCCAGGTCCCACTGCCTGGGTGCCTCCCAAACAGTTCAAGCTATTCAATTGGCTCACTTATCCAGAGGGCCTGTTCCAGCTGGGGGCTCCACAGCCTTTGGTTCATAATTCATGTGCTTCCATTTGTTTGGCTATTTGTCCCTGTGATTTTCCAATCTTGGTCTCAACAATTCACACTCTTACAGTCCCTCCTCTTTCTCGACAATTGGACTCCTGGAGCTCTACCTGGGGCCTGGCCAAGGATCTCTGCATCCACTTCCATCAGTTATTGGATGAGAGTTCTAGCATGACAGATAGGGTGTTTGGCCATCTAATCACCAGACTAGGTCAGATTAGGCTTTCTATCGACCATTGCCAGCAGTCTACAGAGGATGTATCATTGTGGATTTCTGGGGACCTCTCCAGCACTCTGCCTATTCCTGTTCTCATGTGGTCATCATTTATCATGGTCGGTTACTCCTTGTTCTCCCTTTCTGTTCTTGACCCAGCTGGGATGTGCTGCTCCCCTAAGCTTTCTTTCCCTCGAAACTTGCCCTTAATCACTCCCACTGTCATCCAGGTTGTTCATGTAGATCTCATCCATTTCTCTGTCATTGGGTGATCCCTGTGTCTTTCCTAGGGTCCCGTTTTCTAGGTAGCCTCCCTGGAGTTGTGTAGCAGTCTAGTCATCTTTGTTTTACATCTAGTATCCTACTATGAGTGAGCACATACCATGTTCATCCTTCTGAGTCTGGGTTACCTCACTCAGGATGACTTTTTTCTAGATCCATCCATTTGCCTGCAAAACTCATGATATCATTGTTTTTCTCTGCTGAGTATATGTGTATATGTACCATTGTGTATATGTACCATATTTTCTTTATCCATTCCTCAGCTGAAGGGCATCATTTTTTTAAAAATGGTATATCCATGAGCAAATATACACATATTATGAAGTTTTAGAAGTTAAATACATTTTATATCTGATGCTTACATCTTAATCATTTTTTAAATTTTTTAGCTACTTTTATTTATGGGAAAGCACATGTGAGTGCCATGCACATGTGTCAAAGTCAAAGAAGAAGTTAAAGAAGTCAGTTCCCTCCTTCCACCATGGGTCCTAGGTCATCAGGTCATCAGGCTTAGCAGCAAGTGTCATTACCCTATGAGCTACCTCACTGGTCTCACAATTTTCACAAGTGTTCAAACACCTTGATAAAGCCCTACTACTCTATAGAACCATTTAAAAAATTAATGCTAAAATTACAAATCCTTCCTTTTATGGGTGAAGAATTCAATCCCCCAGTGGGAGATGGTTGTTTCTGTCATAGATTTGCAGATGCTGATATAGATGTTATATACAGCCTTTATTATGATGACTTATATTCCTTCCATTTCCACTCTCTCTAGAAGACATGTTGAATTTGTCAATAGCTTTTCTTGCATCTATTGAGATGGTCATGTGATTTTTGTCTTTAACTATATTTACATGATTTATTATATTTAATGGCCTAAATATGTTGAACTATCCTTGCATCTCCAGGATAAAACCAACTTGATTATGGTAGATGAAACTTACCATTATACCCACAGATAACATACAGCTCTCACCCCACATCAAAGAGGCTTCTCTTTGCAGCAAATGGAGACCATTACAGAAAAACACAACTTGTCATGATACAGACATAAATTGATTTGAGGGAGCCCACCTCCAGTAGATACATCTACAATAAGACTCTTTCCCTCGAGGCCTATAAAAGAGGGAGAAGAAAAACTGTAAGAGCCATTGGATCAGGAAGTCTGCGGTGAGATTTTCTCCTTAGAAAAACTTCACCTGTGATAGTTTGGCTGCCTAAACAAGACCTGAACAATGACAAACCAACAGGCATGCTAATGAGAAAGGGAGAAATCACAGGATTCTACCACTAAATAAAGAACTACAGGCAATTTATGATTTGGGGGGAAGAGAGAATTAGTCTCTCCCAGAGATGAGCCCCATAATTAGTTATGAAATACAAAGTGATCAGTCCAGAAATCATATACACACAAGTGATGCTGAATAGACTTAGTAGATAATGTTGATATATTTATGAATGTAAATGTATACATATGTAACAGTAATAGAGAAAAAGAGTCTGTCAATTCAAGAGGAAGTAGAGCAGGATGAAAGGGGCTAGAGACCAGGGACATGGGAGAAATTGGAGGAAGGAAAGAGAAGGAGTAAAGTAATCTAATTATATTTTAATTAACATTATAATTTTTTTAAACTAGTGTTTCTCAAGCAAACAGAATAGAAGCAAAAGAATGAGAAACTTAAGTTCTTGGTCTGATGAGGCAACTAAATATTTCCAACCAAAGTTCGTTTAAATGGCTGTTGATGTTTTATGCAAAAAAAAAAAAATTGACCATCACATTTCAGTGGGAAACAAAATTACTATATAAGTTGGATATGATGGTGTAGGCCTGCAATCCCAGGATTTGGGACACTAAGGCAGGGCTTTATGAGGCTTAGGATAATCTGGGGCTCACAGCAAAACCCTGTCTTAAAGGGAGAAAAGAACTAACGTAAAAGAAAGACATGTGCCACTTCTAAAAGAAACACAAACGATAAATCAGCACATGGGAAAACAGGTTCACCTTCACAAAATTAACAGAACAGTTATACGCTATTTTCTAACTCTCAAATTGCCAGCTCCTAATGACTCATTGTTATACCCACAGATTAGCACATCTCAAACCTCTTCAGAGAAGTTTCTATTTGCAGTAGATGATGATTAACACACAGACCCGCAACTGGCCAAGGTTCAGAGAATAAAAGGTTCCAGAAAGACCAGCCCTATAGGGAACATATTCACTGCACTCACTCTTCCAAAAGCCTGATGGTCACTGGGTAAGACAGGGTGAAAAAATTGTAAGAGCCACAGGTGGTAGATGACTCCAAAGAAACAGTGTCCTCTGCACAGAGCAGGGTTCATGGTGCTTGTGACAGCATGCACAATGCCCGAGCAAGTCCAAGCCAGACCAAATCTCGGTGTGGAGAGGGGAGTTGGCTGGGAAATCTCACCCCCTTGCCATGGAGCTATTGGCAACTGATAGCTACTGGGAGAGGTAGAAAAGTTTTCTCTCTCATTATAGCCCCTGGTAAGTCAGCCACTCTCCAATGGAAAGCCACACATGCAAAGAATATTGGATAGCACAAATTGTACTTGGTCATGTTTTAAAATATTTTTTTTAATGACACAAAGCTGGGGAAGCAGGAAAGAGAATGTAGGTCTGGGAGGAGTTTGGGGAGAGTTAAAAATGATCAAAACACATATAAAAATTTAAAGAACCAATAAAAATACATATTTAAAAAAATAATTGATCCCCTGAAGGTTCAGGGAATCGATGCAGAAGAGAAGGAGGAAAGATAACAAGAGCAGAGGTATTGATAACTTCAAAGAAACATCATTCAGCAGACATAAGAGGGCAGGTGCACGTATGGACTCACAGAGACATGGCAGGATGTGCAGATGTGCACAAGCTCAAGGCAACAGAAGTCCCAGGATAGAGAAGAAGTGATACAAAGTTCCACTCCCGGCCAAGAGTGAGTCACAACTGACACCTGCTCAGAGAGGGAAACCAGTTTTTGTCAGTGGAGTGTCACGGGGTATGTCAACCACACTCCAGGGCAGGTCTCATGCCCAGGAGTAGTTGGACAACACAAACCGGACTCTGTGTTTGGGGGTATAGGAGCAGTTTGTTGTTTGGTTGTTGGATTATTTTTCTTTTTTGAAAGAGAGAACATGAAGATGGGTGGGTAGGAAGATGGGGGAAGATCTGGGAAGAGTTGGGGGAAGGGAATGAGTATGAACAAATTATATGAAATTCTCAAATAATAAAAACATTAATAAAAATAAAAACACTAAATGAAAAGAAATGAACTATTTATGAAAGAAGTACAAATGATCAAATGACACGTTGGAAAAATGGGTGTAAGTCACAAAATTAACTTTCAAAACTTAAATCCAGCATTCATAACAAAAATAGAAAAAAGTGCCTTCTAGAGGAAATTACAATGTGATACAACACTGGAGAGGCGGGTGGCATAAAACGTGTATTTCAAAGGAAATATAATGTACCCCTATAATGTAACTTGACAGCATAGATCCAACTCTCACCACCCAGCAAGTTTGTTTCTAGGAATTTATCTGAAGGCAAAAGAAGTCATAAAGATATGGGGACCATGATGTGTCCTGTAACTTTGCTAGTGACTCTTGGAAAGCAGAAGAGATTTAAACACCCAATGGTACAGAATCTAGGTGAACCATCACACCTTAGCAACTCTTGAAATACTGATACGAAAAAATACTAATTACACATTGTCTGTGGAGATAAAAGTAAACCATAGTAATGATAACACATTTGAAAAAGTAACAATGAATGTGCATGCTCATTAAAAACATTTTTGTTCAGGCAAATGTTTAACAAAATGTTCACATTTTGATGTTGTGGGTAGGACCCTGTATCTTCCCTGCCAATCTTTATAATTTTTTTCTGGAATCAAGTGCAGCAGCATAATCATTGTTAAGACAATGAGAGTAGTTTTGATGACACACTGAAATTAAGCTTCTCCTTCTTCTAAAGAGCTCAGGCATGCTAGTTCTCTCCTCACTGTGGAAGGAAGCACCGTGGTTCCCATAAGTGGAAAAAGATGTGGCTTGCCAGCACCCTGAGGGACTCTTTCAGTAAGATGATTATAGCTGCTATGACAACAGGGGAGGATGTGACGTCACAGAATCATCCAGTGACTTCGGTATTCCTGTCCCAATGCAGAGCTCTTGATGCCAGCTGGAAATCCAGCAGAGACCTCATTAAGGGCATCTGCTCAGTAATTACCACAAGTTTCCCCTCATCACACATCCAGCTCTGAAAACAGCCCTGCTGTGGAACTCCAAGGCCTGATTCGAAGGGCCCCCAACCTTGCCCTCTGTAAGCTTAAACTGACCGTCAGCAGAGATGTCAAGTTCCAGCCATCACTACCCACACCCTTAATCAACAGGGACCAGGAGGCAGGAGGCAGAGGCATTTAGTGAACCCACAATACACTAACACATACATTTCACATTGCATGCCCACGGCACATTTAGATAGTGTTTCCATGAAGGAAAATCTAATATGCCTCTAACACACTGGACACACAAATGACAATAACTGCACAACCCAGCAGAGAGTCTGCTGCAATGTCGGAATGTATAATGAATTCTCCTGCAAGGAGTGTGAAGTCCCAAGACCCTAGTCACACAGCACCAGCACAGAGCCCTGCATAGAGACAGGCCAACTGCTACAGGGAGGCACAGAGACAGAAAGGGCTTCAAGTCCCAGCCCTATTACTGAATCTCCTGAGCCTTAGCTCCCATACCTGTAAACTCAGAATAATAATGAGCCAAAGGTTTGTTGGAAATGTGTGCCTAGGACTCAAACCAAAAGCTTCCTCAGAAAACCTTTATGGGAAAAATTAGATGGACAGATCAGTGAACGATCTGGTCCTTTATGAAATTTTAACTCTCAAAGTTGTCCTGCAAATAAAAACCCCAGAGCCAGGAATGCACAATGTCATTGTTAGCCAGTGAGGTCCCATGGACCCCCAAGTATTAAAGGCTATTGCCACTGCACTTGGATACCCCTCAGAACAGTATGGTAAGACACTATTGTTGAAGACACCACATCCTAGAGTCATAGAGCAGGTAGAAATCAAAGTGGTACTGACCTGGAAGCTTCATCCCTACTGGGTAGATTTATAGTGCTAAAAGGCACTATGCAGCTCCCAGAGGAGAAAAGCAGTCATCAGTCTTCCCCAGCTGTAAGCCCTTCAAGCTACAACAATGACTGGCCTGGCAAGACATGCCCACTGGTGGGATAGTGACAGGAACATCATAGGAATAACCAACCATTTTCTGATTGGATTGAAGCCCTGCTCCACAAATGAACCCCATACCAAGAACCTATGGATAAACAGGACACATGCCCTACCAGAGAAACTACTACTATATGCTGCTAAATGGACATAGTGTTAAGCTAAATCCTAATCACTTATCGATAAACCCATAAGTCAATGCATTTCTCAACACCCATCTATTTGCAATAGACAGTGGCAAACACAGATACCCAAAACTGGCCAAGTGCAGAGGATAAGAGCCACACTGCTGTACCACACATAGCACCCAAACCTCTCCATCATACCACAATACACAGGTGAACCACAGTGGACAGAAAATGCCAAGTCAGGGATGGTTCTTTTTATCGTATTGTATCTCTACCAGCTACCTTGATCTTTTGTGTCCCTGGCACCCACCAGGACAGCTGGTATGTAGTAGGAACTCCATAAAGACTGTTTCATGGAGTAACTGCAAACCATGGCCATGGAGGGGCGCTATAACATGTGGGCCCAGGCACAGTATCATGAAAAGCCAGTGAACTCTGCCTTCCAGGGTAGACTTGATCCCTCTAGCAATGGGACGAGCTATTAGAAGTTTTGAAACTGGCAGATCAGAAAATCTACTTGAGTGTAACTAGATGAGGTTGGGAGGCAAAGGCACTGGAAAAGAAAGCTAGGGTAGCTAAAGGGTCTCTGGTTTAAACAGCCTAAGTTTCAGAACTGTAAGGACAAGATTCATTTGGCTTCCCTCCCTGACCGCCGACTCCCGCCCCTACCAAGCACCCTCTTCCTGGGGAGGACTCAGGGCCCGCCTATTCACCCAGCCAGCATGCACACATCTGTGAGATGGAGCTAACTGGGATTTTGCAGGTCCTGATAGGATGGAATCATGCATAGCAACTGCACAGTCACCCCAAAACAGGCTTCTCAAAATAGTCACTAAATCCAGGCTTATGGTCTTATACAGATGGACTAAAATGTGCATCTTTTAAATGTCTTCATGGTCTTTGGCCTCATAAATGAGAACGGAAGAAAATGTCTGTCTTAGAAAGTTCGATCTCTCTGGGGCCCTGCACATGGTTAGGAACACACTTAGCTCAGAACATAAGAAGCTCTGTCTCCCTCAGGATGCTGGAGTCCCCCTTCAATACTGACCGGCTTGATCGAAAATTCTAAGTCTAAAGTAAAGAATCATGAGTCATTAGACACAGTGGGGCTCTCTGGGAAATTCTAAACTAATGACTTTAAAATAGAAATCCGTTCCCTCTCCCACCACTGCCTAAATCCTCTAGTTTGATTTGGGCTATTTGGGTCCAAAGTAGAAGTAAGACAATGCTAGCCCTCTCTGGGGGCCACACAGAGATCAAAAGACTCAAAGAGCTAGGAGGGTCTCACACTCTGATAACAGGACCATCACCTAAGCCCACAGAAATCTCGCAGATTTGCAATGAACTAAGGGGAGAAGACAGAAGTAGTTTCTCCATCATACATGCCCCAATAATTTCTCAAATGATCTCTAATAGCCAAAATACACGAATACCCAAGATCCACAACTCAGCAGGCCCAGTGTAGGGTTTCAACCCAGAATGCAAGATGGGAAGGAGGAGCTGAGCTGCTCTGAGCCACCACTTATTGGTATGACCTTGGGCAGGTCACTCACTCCTCCAGCTGTCGGCTTTCAGCTTGGGGAACTACATCTGACTACATCTAAACAGCTCTCCCCCTTGCTGTGGTCGCTAGTCCAGAACAGAGGAACCCTCTGTCTCTTGAAGAGCATCTCTAGGACTCTTCCTGAGTCACTCTGGGATGTATCAGGGAGAGGGAGCACTGCCAGTTGGAGAGACTAAAACAGGAGTCAGAGACTCAACAGAATTTGCTCTCACACAACCTCGGCAGCAGCATGTGTGGCCTGATTCTCATGGACAGAGGCTTGAGTGGTTTGGGCCGTTTTCCAACAGCAACTGCCCTCCACCAAGTGAAAACCACCTCCCAGCAGTTCTGCCTCCACGCCACCTGGGCCCCTTGGGGGAAGGACTGGTTCTCAGGCCAAGCTCTGGCTACAATCCAGAGCCCACCTGCCAACAGCCCAGGAAGTGCCAAGGAGCTCTCCCTGAAGCAGCTGGCACCAATTACCCAGAACCAGCTGGAAGCACTTGGCTGGGGAGAGCCAGGCCTCCAGATTCCTGGCCTGGGTGGAAATCTTCCTTACAGCCTTACCAGCACTTGACATGAGTGGCTGGCTTGGGGCTTGGGAGACAGCTGTGGGAAGCACCATTGGGGAAGGAGACACGTGTGGGTCTGGGAGTCTTGCCTGCTTCCTGGTTTTGGAGTTTCTCCACCATCAGCACCGAAAGCCTCCCATAACCAGACACTGGAACTGTGCTCGGCTCCCTCACTGTTGGCCCTGCGGTGACCTCCCAACAACAGAACAGAATGTTATCCCCATTACTAATGAGAGGGAGGCCTGAGGCCACAGAGCAAAGGATGCCTGGGCGACGTCTAGAGCCCAGGTCTTTAAAGCCACTTCTTGCTCCACCTGGTATTCCAACATAGGTGAGCTCACCACTGCTGGCCTGGTGATTAGGTTCTCACGTTGCAAAACTATCACAGGTGGCATATCTTCAAAGGTGCTTAACCAATGGGAGTTCTTAGAGGCCCTCCAGGAATCCAGCATATTGAGAACAGGGGGAGAACATCAATACCCGTGGGCACTAAGATGAATGCCTTTTGGAGGAAAATGCCAATAGCAATAATCAAGGCAACTTTTCAAGAAACAGTTTATATGAGTGTCTGATCAAAGAGGACTCAGAGCTGGTTATTATCATTTTCCTACTATGGACAAGAAACAACTGGGCACTGAGGATATGGCTTGATGGCATAGCATCTACCTGGCTTGTACAAGGCCCTGGGTTCAATCCTCAACACTGGAAAAACCTGTTGAGCTACTACATATATAATACTATAATATTGAATAGCAGATTCCTTCTTGCTTGACTGAAACTTCAGAAATTAAGATATTTTATTTAACTTAAAAGTCTGTTTTTCTGGAGAGATGGCTCATCAGTTAAGAGTCCCCTGGGCCAGCGTGAAATGGTTTCCTTTCTCACAGAGTGGCCTCTGTGTGAGAAGTAGAAAGAGGGAGGGAGGAAAGGAAGACAGGCTGGCTTCTGTCTGGTTGGGAGTCTCAGAGCAGCCAGAATCCTCAGCTAAGAAGTAAATCCCCAGGCAAACCCCTTCACCTTTCTGAGCCTCAGTTTACCCTGTGTCAAATGGAGAGCTATATACAATAAACCCACAGCTAACATCCTAAATGGGAAAGGCTTGAAGCAATCCCACTGCCTTCAGGAATGAGACAGGGCTGTCCACTTTCCGCACTCCCTTTTAGTGTTGTATCAAAGTTCTAGCTGCAGCAATGTGGCAAAGAGGGAACTAAAGGGGTACAGGCAGGGAAAGAAGGAATCAAACTATCCCTACTTGCAGACAACATGACAGTATACATTGGAGATCCTCCTCCTCTTCCCCACCTCACAGAAAACTTGTAGAAACAATAAACAAGTTCAGCAACGTGCCAGGATAAAAAATCAACTTGTGAAAAATCAGTAGCTTTTCTACACACCAACAACAAACACACAGGAAAGAAGAATGGAACACATTTCCACTCATAGTGGTCATGATGAAAATGAACTATCTAGGAATAAACCTACCCAAGGAAGCAAATGACATCATTAAACCTCTGAAGAAAGGGATAAAGACACCCGAAAATGGAAAGACATCTGTGGTGATACTATGTTCCCCAAAATATTGTGCACCCTAATAAACTTATCTGGGATCAGAGAACAGAACAGCCATTAGATATAGAGGCCAGAAAATGGTGGCACACACACCTTCAATCCTAGCATTCCAGAGGCAGAGCTCCATCTGGATCTCTGTGAGTTCAAGGCCACACTGGAAACAGCCATGCAAGATAACTCATGCCTTTAATCCCAGGAAGTGATGGCAGAAAGGTATATAAGGCATGAGGACCAAGAACTAGCCTGGTTAAGCTTTTAGGCTTTTGAGCAACAGTTCAGCTGAGATCCATTTGGATGAGGACTCAGAAGCTTCCAGTCTGAGGAAACAGGATCAGCTGAGGAATCAGCAAGGTGAGGTGTCTGTGACTTATTCTGCTTCTCTGATCTCCCAGCATTTACCCCAATATCTGGCTCCAGGTTTGTTTTTATTAGTAAGACCTTCTAACAATTTGTGCTACAGACATCTCATGCTCATGGAGTGGTAGAATTAATATTGTGAAAATGACCATCCTACCAAAAATTTACAGATTCAATACAATACCCATCAGAATCTCTATCTCATTCTTCACAGAAAGAGGAAAAAAAAAACCTAACCTAAAATTCATTTGGAAGCACAAAAGACCCAAGATAGCCAAAGCAATGCTGAGCAAAGAGAACAATGCTGGGGGAATCAGCATTCCAGTTTTCAGGTATACCATAGAGCCATCATAATAAAAACAGTATGGTGCAAGCACAGAACAGCCATGTAGACCAATGAAACAAAATTAAATATCCAAACAAGTCTGCATGTAACTTCAGCCATTTAGAATTTGACAAAGATGTCAAACACATACACTGAGGAAAAGACAGCATCTTTAACAAATGATGCTGGGAAAAATTGGATGTCCACATGTTGAAGAATGTATTTAAACCCACATTTATCATCTTGCACGAAAACTAACTCCAAATGGAACAAAGACCTAAACATGAAACACTGAAACTGCTAGAAGAAAACATAGGCAGACCCTCCAGGACAAAGGTGAGGCAAAAGCAATCAGTCCCAATACAATGAAGAGGAAGCCCATAGAATCTTTGCCAGCTATACATCTGACAGAGAATTACTAACCAGAATGTACACAAATTATAAAAAGAACAAAAATGGGGAGGAGAACCCATTCAAAGAGAAAGTTCTCAAGAGGAAAAAAGATGGCTAAGAAATAACTCAAAAACTTCTTTCCTGCAATAGACAGAGACATTACAGAAAATACAACCAATCAAAATGCAGAGATGTGGAGTCCAGATCCAACTGATAAATCAACATCACAATCCCTGAACCTAAGACTTGGGGATCTTTGTGCAAAAGAGATGTAAAGATTGAAAGAGCCAGAGGAACAGGGACTTGTCTGTGCAGTGGTGTCTCCTAATAATGTCAGAAGCTACACCCATAAAGTCTCACCAATGTGACAGCCTAAACATGAGCTGATCAAGGAGGACACCAGTAGACATGCTAAAATGGATGGGAGAGAGCTCAGGAGGCCTCAACCCACACGAAAAACTACAGACAACTAACACAACTGAGGAAGGCTGAGAGCAGGAGGAATAGTCTTCCCTCAGTAAGAGCACACCGACTGGCTGCCCAGTACCAAATGGGACAGCCCTGAAAACATACATACAAATAACATTACCCAGACTGAGCAGGTTGTATTTATGCATTTCAAAATACATATGTACCTACACACAAAAAAAAAAAAATTAATGAAAAAAAAAAAAGAGGCCATGAATTTGAAAAAGAGCAAAGAGGGGTATATGGGAGGGCTTGGAGGAAGGACAGGGAAGGAGGAAGTTCTTTTATAATCTCAAAAATAAAAAAAAAATTTAAAGAAAAAAAATAATATATCCATAAGATCTGGAAGTAGCCACAAGTTCAGGCCTCCCTTGGGGGTCTTGGAATGTGTACCCTGTCAACAAGAGATGATTCTATATTTTAGTTTCTATCTTCCCTGGGGTCTTGCCCTCAGCCATGCTTACAAGGCTAGCCTAAAGGTCTGGGATAGATTAGACAGACAGGCAAGCAGGCAGATAGACAGACAGAGAGAGAGAGAGAGAGAGAGAGAGAGAGAGAGAGAGAGAGAGAGAGAGTAGACAAAGCAGAGAGAGAGAGCACAGAGCTCAGTCTAGGCTGAGAAAGACCTGAGCCACACACACCGCACAAGGCTGAGGATCCTCTCGACCTGTGCAGGGGTGGGAACTCTACTCCCAGTGTTGGCAACCAAGTCACACTAATATCCTGCTGTCCTTTGTCCCTCCTGGACAAATCTACCTCTCCCCCTCAGCTCTGGCTCACAGGCCCCACAATCCAAAGGTGGGACAGGGTCTCTCAGGTCCTGCCTCTTGGGCCTCAGATTGCCATCTAGGGACTCCTTGCTTTTCTTCCTGAAGAACAATACAAGGAAGAAATCAAGGGCTAGGGGCCCAGCAGCAGTTTCTATAGGAAGCATCCCTCTCTTGACCACACATCAGTACACAACTACAATTTCCACACCACCATCTTTGATGGAAGCAGCTTCTTTGCTATGGGTGTTCCAACTTCACATCCTCCTGCCTACACTTCAACTGGTTCCTTCTGAAAATGGGAGGAGAGACTCCCATTTTCTCATCTGAAAACTGAGCTGTGGGCATTATCGAAAGGGATCAAGTGAGCCACACAGGATGCTTTAACAAGAAAAGGTGTCTCTGTGTTTTTGAAGACAAAGCTCTTTCACAAGAAGAAGTATCTGTTTGCATTGCAGGAGAGAGTAAGGATCTAGAAATGCACTTAACACCAACCCCAAAAGATACTCAAACTCCAGAAGACAAGAAAAATCTGTCCAAATAACAAGCTCCTGCTCCACCCCACACACCCTCCCACTCTTTTACATTAAAATGCTCATTCCCAAGTGCAACACCAGAGCCAACCACACATGGACTTCTGCACATGGCTTTCAGTCAAGGTTAATCAAGTCCATCACAGGCTTCAGTCACAGGCCCAACTGTGTCCTACATGGGGAAGACAGGCTGATAGTGCTTCCTACGTATGGCACTCGTCTTGTCCAGACCCTCTCAACCACTCACTCATTCCCACGACCTGAGCAAATCATAGAAGAGAACACAAAGTCATTTACCTGAGAACCCGGGAACCAGACCAGAAACATAATGGCAGGCAGGCTAACAAGCCCTAGTGTTTTGCGTGGTCATCTTCTAGAGAGTAAGGTATACTACCTAAGCCCTGGCTCTTTCTGATCTTACTGGAGTCTGAGTTGACTCAGCAGGCATAACAACCCCTGGATCTCTCTTCATTAAAATGGTAGGCTAGCCTCAGAGCCAGGCAGAAATCACCTCCGGTGTGGGAGGAAGCATGAAGTGTAGAGAGGAGTCTGGTGGGAGAGGCAGGGCATGAATGGTTTCATCCCAACATTGTCATTTCCTTCCTATGTGACTTCTAGAAAATCACCTCACCTCAAAATTTCTTTTTGTAGAACTGGGACCATACAAGCTATCATCTTTCAGAGTTGTGAAGGTGATGGAGTAAGTCAAGTGAGGTACTAGTGGAGAGCCTAGACTACACCCCACAGCTACTCTGTCTACACAGAGCCCATTTTCATTCAGATCTGACATCAGTTCCTAAGAGCATCTGCAATCTGAGTACGGGGTAGCTCAGGGGTTCTAGGAGTCCAACCCTCCAAAGCTTGCTCATGGGAGTATTACTGGTGTTTAACACCCAGCCCTTACTCTTCAGGGCTGTCCTTTACCACAAAATATTCAACTGTTCCAGCCTCTCTTCACTATCTTAGTTAGGGTTTCTATTGCTGTGATAAAACACCATGACCAAAAACAACTGGGGAGTGGGGTGTTTCATCTTATACCTCCAAGTAACAGTCCATCACTAGACTACCAGGGCATGAATTCAAATAAATCAGGAACCTAGAGGCAGAAACTGCAGCAGACACCATGGAGGAACATTGATTACTGGCTTGTTTCCTGTAGCTTGCTCAAGTTGGTTTATACCACTCAGGACTACCTGCCCAGGGGTGACACCACCCATTTGGGGCTAGACTTCTCATATCAATAATTAATTGAGAAAATGCCCCTTACAGATTGGCATTTTCTCAGTAGAGGATTTCTCTTCTCAGATGACTAGCTTGTATCAAGTTGATAAAGATCTAACCAGGATACTATCCATTCCCTAGGCAATTTCACTTCTGAAAGTGCCCATGTCTGAACAGATTCCTGTGGGGCATTTCTCTCTTGAGAGAGGCACAGGCCCAGTGAGAACCAGGAGGGAAGTATGCCTTCACCCAAAGAAAGAACAGGGATCTTCTGGGGGTAAGGGGTGTTCCCAACATTGTCCCAGGGGTGGCCATATCTCGCATCTACAGTGACCCGAAAATTCCCTTATCCCTATAGGTTTTCCTAGAAGAATCTCTTGAGTCTTTGGGGTCATATAAACCCCTTTAGCATAATCCTTGGACTAAATTTTTTTTCCAAATTAATAGACTAGAGGAAGAGGCAGTTCCTATGACAGGTCAGATGCCCAAGAGAAGGAGTGATCTGGAACCATGAAGATCGCCTCAGGCTTCTCTACTATGGTTGGGGTGGGAGTCGGGGGTGCCCTGGACCATCCTGCTGAAACACAAGGTAAGTCAGCAGCATTTTCAGCATATATCCTGACTGACAGATCCTGATGCTGCAAGGAAAAGGGCCATGCTTGGAAAAAATAACATAGCTGACAAAATGCACTTGAAAGGCTTTCACACATATATGACAAAACACACATACATAATACAAACACACACAGAATATAACCAATAAGATATTATGTATGTGTGATTATAATGTCTATTAGTTCATATCAATTATATAATTATTATATGATTAACATATAGTCTTTCAAAGTAATTAACATATAATAATAATATGGTATGTAATAATTAATATATACTACCTAAATTAATAGGGTTTTAATTAATAAGTGATAACTTCCTCAAGGTAAATGAGAAACAGTCAAGGAAAATAAGAGCAATTTTACAAAATAGTTAAACTTGTTGAATTGAGGTGCCACGTCCCACCTCTCAGACTAGAACCCTGAGAGCATGTAAGAACTTTGATACACTAGTGGTAGGAACATAAATAGTAACTCTTTTCAGACAGCAGTTGAGCAAAACGTTCTAAAGTCCCTAAAAATGTGCAAAATCAAGCAATTGCACTTCTAGAAGTGTAACCATTTAAAGTATACAAAAACCAAAGTGGATTTGTTATCATTGATGCTCACTGGGCAGATGAGATTATTCCTTTATTCCTTCAGTATTTTGCATACTCTGTCACCTTGAAAACACTCATGTTTAAATAGAGCACCTTCTAATAAGGGGAAGCGTCCATAGATATCCTCAAGGGTTTTGTTTTTATTATTGCCCATAATTAAGAAAAGTAAGAGCTTAAGTAGCCCACGACAGGAGATTGGTTAAGGGAATATTTCTCATAGAGCAGGAAGCAAAACTAATAAGATATTATTAAATATGAGATTTCCAAACACTATGTTTAAAATGTGTCTATGTAAAAAAAAAGTGTTGGAAAATGTAAACAAGGATTATTAACATTTAGCAGTGAATGATATAATAGGTGAATTTCTTTTTTTCCTTTTTGAATATCTGTATTGTCTATATTGGCCTAAAAATCTAAAATGTTTTTTATCACACTTACTGCTTTTTACTTTATAACATGTTTTTGTGGACACAGCATATAACCCTGAGTGTAAAATCCCTGAATATAGGTCCAAAGTCTATATGTCTTCATAAACTACTCATATATTAGTTTAATATCTTGAATAAATGTAACAATTATTGCTTATTGAATTTTTTTGTCATGTGGCAGGCACTGTGCTAAATTATATCATTTAATACAGTAAAATCCAATAAACATTTGTTGACAGGAGGGAATGGAAGATGAAGAGATGAGAAGGCTAGGAAGCCCAACAATATGAACGAGGGTTATAGCTCTCATCACAGAGGCTGGTTCACTTTGGGGGCCTACTGACCACCAGACTACAGGGCTCTGCTAGACCATCTCCCCTCATGGGAAGGAAAGGAGGGGGATCATACCAAGATCCTACATCTTAGCAAGACACGGTTGTTTGAAGGATAAGATCTGATGGCAACTACCAGGTAAAATTTAAAACTTGCTTTTGAAAGTTTTCCTACCGGAGTCAAGAAAACTCAAATTTACATGATCTTTAAATGAGACAATATTGACCTTGGAAACTTTTGATTCATTTCTAAGAACCTTCCCTGAGCACAGACCATGTCCTCTAGAGAGGGAAAAGCAAATAAGCAGCATCCTCGGAGTGTAGAGTACAGTGAGGACTACCCATAGGCTCCCACCAGCTGATTCTAAGCTGGCCAGTTTGGGGGGTAGCGGGGGTGAACTCCTGGGTCTGTGGTGGAGGTGTTCGTCCATGGAGATGGAGAGAGGAGGAGAGAAGCAAGCTTCTAAAAGATGGGCATGATTTCTCCATGCCCTTTTGGGGGAACGGTAGTCCAGCTGCAGGAAGAACCTGGGGAAAATGTGTGGCAGGTGTGATATGATATATCTGGGGGAAGAGTGCATGCTTATCCTGTTCCACAAACTCTGGGGCGCTTCATTGGAAGCACAGGTGACCCAGAGACAAGCTCCTCGTCACTGGTCTCTTCCTGGCTCCAGCACTTCCCCAATGTATCTCCAAGCAGGTAGAACCAAAAGCATAACAGCATATACCCTCATTCTCAAAGACATTGTGGGGTCAAGATCGGGTTGAAGGTCATGTTCACTTGCATGCTTGCTTAAATAAGAACCTTTGAAGAGCATCTGCGTACCTGCCTCAGGCCTGCTGCTAGCCAAAGCTAACATTCCGACAGGAAGCTGCCCTATAGTTATCTCCACCTCCCAGGTGGGCCCAGCTCCCAAGAGGATAAAGATGCTAGACTTTGAAAAGTTGTTTCAAAACAACAGAAATCAGTAAAACTATAGAGGCTAGACCTCTTCCAATGCTCACCTCTAATGATTGAACTCTGTGGTCAGCAACCTGAGGATACTCTCAGCCCCTTCTGTCTCTTTCCTCTTGATAAACAGTTTAGAGCAGGAGAAAAGCAGAAATCACTGGGAGTTCCCAACTTACAGCTCCCAGACACCCCAGTGTTTTCTGAAACATTCGAGTCACAATATACATCATCCCTACCTGCCTGTCTGTCTCCAACTAGCTTCCGAGAGCTTAGGACTCTAAAAGGACCTCGTTCTAGGTCTCTCTAGAGCGCTCTCCTCTCCTCTCTGTCTTTTGTCCTCATATCTCGGTCCTGAACTTCTGACTGGGTGGTCTGTGCCTAGATATCTGTTACGCTTTGTCTCCGTGTCTGCCCACTTCCTTCGGTCTTTTCTGACTCCTCTTCCTCCTCGTTCTTATATCTGGCTCCATCCATCACTATCCATCCTCTTCTACACCCCGTTACCCAAATCTCAGCGTGGAATGAGCCATTGAAAATCGACTCCAGCGACTCCAGCGGGATGCTAGCTAGAGAGATGGAGTAGCAGGGACAGCCGGATCTGGGCTTCCCCCAGCAGGTGACAATTCCCAAGCGCTCCCTCCGGCCAGCACCCTCGACCCAGATTCTCATGCCCACCTCCTCCCCGCTTAGAACTGGCCACCGCCACCAAAGGGTGTGCGAGGACGCCAAAAACGGCCCGAGTGCAAAGTTCTCACCGATGGTGAAGCTGTAGCCATCGATGCTGAAAGTGGCGCTCCTACATTTCTTGAAGCCCTCCTTCTTGTGGCTGGCGTCCGTCATGGCTTGTGCCTCCGGGGTCCCAGCTTGAGCCGGTGCCCAGCCTCCACTGCACTGTGACTGCAGACCCACGCTGGCTAAGAGCTGCTCACGCGGCTGCAGGCACCTAGACCTGGACGCTAACAACCAAGGCTCCCGGTAGAGCCTCTGAGGCCCCGCCACTGCCCCATATCCAACCCGCTGCAGCTGCGACGGCAGGGGACTGGCAGCGCTGCCTACAGCCGGCTGTGGGCTGGCCCTGGCTGCCGCGCCCCTTCGCGCGCTTCGCTCTCTGGAGGCTGGGGGAGGTTGGGGGACCCCGAGGGAATGGCAGGGATTGACGTCGTGCTTTTTCTAGGTGTGTTTTCTCTGGCAGAGCGGAGAGCTCCCACAAAGCACACAAGAGATGGAGAAGCCAACACCTCAGCGGTCAGACGCCCAAGTTTACTCCAAACAAGGAAGTAGAGCGATTGCCACGCCCACTTCCTCCCACAGCCATCCCCCGGACTAGCCCTGAGCCCCAATAATAGTACTTCTCAGCAGTTTCTGGCCAGAAGATAATTACCAAAGTAACTAACTCATTTGTGGGTGATCATTTCAACACGAAAGCCTTAAGATATGCAATTTACAACCTACTTTAAACAACCCGTATCCAACCGCTTACCTCCCCACCCCTTCAAATTTGAGTTTGTCACGTGTGATGGACTCCCGGGATTTGTGGAGGTGGAGATCTCAAGGATCCTATAGCTAAGGCTCTAGTGACAGAAGAGGGAACCAGGGCACCAGAAGGCTTGAGAAAGATGCAGACTTGAGACTCAGGAGATTCTCTTTATGAACCCACAGTATGGGTCGCTGGGTTTTCCAAATGTCTAAAACGATCACGTCTACCAGACACATGCTGGAGATACGCAAAGACCACAGCTGAGTCCCACGGAGGGACCCTCTCCCCACACCCAAGCTATCACAAAACTACGGTTAATTCAACCTCATTTGCTGAACAGGAATGTGTCACCATTAACAAATTCTCACCAAGATTAAGAATCCAGCAAGTGTGTTGCTAGGTAGTTTCAGCTGACTTCAGAGGACAGTAGATCAGGGACCCAATAAACCCCTTGAGCCCGGGTTAATCACACCTCGGAAATTTAGTCTTTCTTGATTCACCATGTGCTTTTAAAGAAAACAGTTTGTTATGTCAGATCCTAGCTGGGACTTGAATAGCAAGTTCTCTCAGTGAAGACCTAGAGCCACACTCACTGTGATAGTTTGATGGCAAGATGAATTAGTCATAAAGACAACTGGGGCCCGCAAACCTCATTTTTCATAGAATTTGTCCATCCCTTCACCAGAACCAGGGGTGCATACGAGTCATGGCACAATCCTCAACATGTAACAGTCATTTCTGGAAGATGGAAGTGTGAAAGAAGCATGCAGCACAGACCTGAGTGTGGCATCAAGCAAAATGATCCAAAGATGGTCAGAGTTCCCAGACTCACTGTCCAGTTCTTCCAGTGAAGGTAAGTGAGGAGGCAGGTCGGACCTCGAACAGCATGGGCATTCAGCCAAGGTCATGTAGAAGACGCTGAGAAAAATTCTTCTGCCTGACAATAACTGTTGTTTCAGCCACTAATTTTGTAAGAGGATTTTTTTTTTATGTATTACGTATATTGCATGCATTTTACACAGCAACCAGTTAAAGTTTCTAATCACTCTCATTTTCCACACTTGGAACTTTTAAATGAAACATTTGCCTACTTTCATGCCAACAATAGTCCTGAAGTAAGGAACCAGGATACCTGAGTTAGTGTCTCCCATAGTAAATTATCTGGGGGTGGGGGTGGGGGGAGCCTAAAGTGATGGAAATTTTTCCCTGAGTGAGTGAAATTCAAATGATATTTAATCACACTTAACAGAAAAGCTTCTTGAAATATAATCTATCAAAAATAATAACAACGTGATCATTTACCTAAGTGTGGTTAAAAATAACTTGCCTGAACAATTAGAACTGTTTAAAAACTTTTTCTCCCCAGAACCATTCTCTTTCTCTGGTTTTAGAGATTGCACACCTACAGAATTACTAAATCCATTGTCTTCAATTTGAAAGCAGCCTTCTTGGAGAAGGGCTCTCACACCAATGAAACCAGACAAGGCCCAATGCTGCCGTAAGCCGGGAAAGGATGCGCTAGAGTCTGAGAGCAAAAGAAGCTTGGGCTTGCTCCCTCAAAAAAGACTCTACAGCAAGCAAACCAAGCCAAGGCAACCCAGCAAACACAATAATCCTCTATTCTTTCACTTGGGGCAGGTGTGGCCAGATAACTTTCTGAAAGCCAAGTCCACCCTGTTCTGTTTCTATAAAGCCCACAAGCTAAAAATGGCTATTACATTTTTAAAGGATTTGGCATATGGACCTTATAAAGAACTCAAAAGTTGGAAGTGGTGGTGTACACCTGAAATCCCAGCATGCTGAGGCAGGAGGATTACAAGATCAAGGCCACTCAAGGAAAAAATTATTAAACAGATAAATACTTTTTTTAAAGAAGAAACATAGAAAGACACTCAAAAAAAGCCAAACCACGCTCATCGTGAACTGGCAATCCTCCTGCCTCATCTATCTTAATACTGGAATTTACAGTGATATGTATCATCATGTCGGGATTGCTCATTGGTTTTTAATTTTTATATTTCTAGAAAAGGATGAACATAGCATTTGGGAAATGTTCTCTGGACTTCCAGAGCTCAGCTTGTCCTTGGCTTTCCTTCTGCCCACAGACAATTCCTTTTCTATTGACCAGGAATCAGTTGTCTTCCCACTCGGTTCGCTTTGCTCTGAACAGTGTCTTCTTGCTGACTTTCACACACCTATGTTCAGCCTAGACCACCTTCCTTAGCAGCAGATACCTTGAAGTAGAACTCTCTGTCTTCCCGTTCCTCCTCCAGAGTTGTTGGGAATACAAAGTAGGGAGAAAGTTTTCTTATACTTTCTCAGGCCAGCCCAGCCTTTACCACCTGTGCCCCAGCTGTGCCCAAGGGAGGAGAATCTATCACCTGACTGGTTGGAGTTCCCCAGCATTCCTGGGGTCAAACTCAGCATGGCAAAAAGTCTCTGCAGGGCCAGTCTGGCACCTCTGTGGAGGCTGGAAAAGGAGCCCCCGTCTTTGTCCCACTTTGGGACAAACTCAGAGCTCAGTAATTGGACTCCTGACTACAGGTTTCACACAATAGCTCTTTATAATAGGTCAGGTCTGGGTTTCTATCCATAATACTCTCAGAATAACACCAAGTCCACATCCCACCTCTGATGCTGCCACCCCCACACACCCTGCTGCCACATCAGACATCATTCTCATAGAACATCAGTGAAGTCCTGTCAGAACCTCTGTCTCAGAGTACCTGACATCTCTCCAATACCTTTCCTGTCCTCTCCCCTGGGTCCAGGCTACCACTGACTCTTACAGAAACCATGACAAAAAACGTCTACCCAGCTAGCATTCCTACTCTGAGCTATTAACCAGCAGCTAGGGAGATCTTCTAAACAGAAAATTTAGTACTGTCCTTTCTCTACTTAAAACACATCAACTTTAGAAAAAAGTTCCAGGAAGCCATACAGCATCTTAGGAAAGCTGAAAAACATTTGCAACCTAGGCTTTCTCTCAGGAGTGGGAGGCAGAAGGTGCTTTTAATGGAAACTATAAACTATCAGGAAAGTAGTTGGAAGTCAGGGAAGGAAAAGCTAGTGTTATGGGTACATGGCGCTTCCTTACCTGGTCTAATACACTGGGCTTCCACACCTGATTCCTGGCTTGTTCAAGGTCTTATCTTAGACAAGCCCCATAAACTCTTCCCATTGTCTCCTTGGTGGCACATGCCTTTAATCCCAGCTCTAGGGAGGCAGAGGTAGGAGGATCTTTGTGAGTTTGAGGCCAGCCTGGTCTACAGAGTGAGATCCAGGAAAGGTGCAAAGCTACACAGAGAAACCCTGTCTTGAAAAACAAAACAAAAAACAAAAAAAAACTCTTCCCATTGTCAACCTTCTGGAGAGGATTCAGGCATTGCTTCCTGGGAACCAGAAGAAAAGGTGCTAACATCTATTGAGGACCTCCAGTTGCAAATCCTTTGTTAGTCTTTTCCATTAACCTCTATAGCAAGCATTCAAAGTCTCAGTGGCCCAGCCCTCCTTATCACAAAGCCAGTGTGGAATGGAGAAAGCTTTATGCTAACCCCTAGGGGCTGGGAATCCATTGCTCCCTGGATCCTCTAGAGCTAGCTGGTAGAAGGAAGGGAGAAAAGAGGCGAATGGCCATGTGGAAGGCTTTAGGGTCTAGGCATGAAAGAATCATGTTCACTACCACCACATTCCCATTACCAGAAATTAGTCATATCACTCCATGAAACCACAAGTTGTTCCAGGAAATTTAGGTTGGGGGAAAAGGTTTTGTAAACACACCTTTTGAAACCCTATCCTTTCCACCCTGTTGACTGAATTTGACTTTTAACTCACCAGGTGGAGAGGTAGGTTTTAACCTAAGTGTTGAAATAATAATGTGACCTCTGAACCAGAGTTTAAACTTTGAATTTTAACTCCAGGCCTCCCAAACCAAAGCACCTGACCCCATCACCTTAACATAAATTAATTGCTACTTGTAAAGAATGGGACTTTTATATGTGTCCTATTACTAGCTAATCATATAAAGGGCTTTAATACTGTATTATACCCTTGACCTTAGAAAGAAAGCCAAAAATATAATGGCTGTATGTTGCATCATCTTATGCCATAGAGTTCTCTTTTCTGTAACTAGAACACACAAATATATAGAAATGCCAAAGTGCCAGGCTGTGAAAAGGCAAAGAAAACAGGACAGAGAAGTTCAGCATATAACCTTTAGTAGGCCAGGGAAATTCTCCAAAGATGCTTGTCAAAAATCTGGGGAGCAGGGAGTTGGAACACAGAGCATCCAAGTTTACAACCCACATGGTCCCTGGTGGATGACAGAGCAGCCAAAGCCAGTAAACATTTGCACTCAGTCCCAGGGGATAGAACTTGGTTTCTCAGATGTCCGGCCTTGGTCAAGCACTTGTACCAGGCTCAGTCCTTAACAGTACCTGGGTCTCATTTCAGGCCTCCAGTTACAAAGAAGGGGAATCTTGCAGTGAGATTTTCCCAGTGTGGTGCTGAAATCCCCGGAGAAAGTAACTCACTTCAGGGGCAACCTTGGCAACAGAATTATCAAGGGCACCACAAAGGCTGGAAACTAAAGAGCAAAGGTGAGCAGGCAGTCCAAAGGGGGATTGATATTAGCCAGAATGACTTCTAACAGATACGTTCTCCAGTATCAGCTGTTCACTGGCAACTAAATTGATCTCAAAGAACTTTGATCTAAAATTGATCTAAAAAGAAAATTGATCTAAAAGAACTTTGTTCCAAGCTAGTGATTCATCTCAAACAAAATAGCAAATGTGTTCCTTAATTACCAACTTTTCTATACTGGGTGTGGTTTCTGATGACGATGGCAATAATAGCAGTGCTGGTATTTGGAAGAAAATGTCAGAACAAAATGTGAAGGAAGAAGAACAAACTATGAAATAAGTTACAGTAATTTCTACTATTTTAAAAATGCATTTAAGAAAAACAGGAAGGTGATAAAAAGTCACCTGGCAAGTGAGAAAGTAAGCCAGACAGAAAAACTTTGCCAATCCAGCCTCCCCTGGATCAAATGTGGCAGATGGGCTCTCTCTCTCTCTCTCTCTCTCTCTCTCTCTCTCTCTCTCTCTGTGTCTGTGTGTGTGTGTGTGTGTGTGTGTGTGTGTGTGTGTTTACCTGCTTAGTACTTCAAAAATATTTAAATTGCAAACTTAAAACACAAGAGCGCCCCCATCAACACCTGGCCTTAGGGTCACAGGTGTGGAAGAGTTGTCCCTGACCCCCACCAGCTGCAACACTCAGGAGTGCAGGTCCTGCACCTCGCCAGGGCAGCACAATAGAGCCAACATGGTTAGCACAGGTGTAGGCAAACCAGCCCTGAAATTCTGACCATGGGAGAGCTGTCCCCATTTCCCATCTGGTGGACCAACCATACAACTGCCCAGGGCCAGGGTTATGACTTGGCCTGCCCCACTATCCACCCCATCTATGATCTTCTGGAGCATGTGAAGGGACCTGACCCAAAGACCCAAAGCTGCAGGATCTCCACAACACAGGGTATCAGTGGGATGTCCAGGAAGAGTCCTGGGGGGTGGGGGGGGCCATGCATCAAATGTGTAGTGGAAGCCAGGGGCCTCGAATCAATGCAATGACTCTTTGCAACGAACACTTGCAAGTAGAGATGTATGGACAAAGGGGTGTACAGCATGACTTTTGGATCACACTGAAGCTTCCATGACAAGATTTTTAATTCCTTTCTTTTTTTTTAATTTTTCTCATTTTATTTTCTTCATTTATTTTCTCTTGAATTTTGTTTTATTGGGGAGGGCAGTGCAGGAGCAAAGGGCAGAAGCAAAGGGATGAGGAATGAATGGGATCAAGACGCATGATGTAAAAAGGTAAACTAAATAAATTGTATTTAAAAATATAAATAAATATAAATGAATTGAAAAGGAGAGGGGGCTGGAGGAAGGGGAAGGGATGAAATCGGAGTGGTGCTAGTAGCTACTGTCTGATGTTGGAACCAGAGCTAACTTGGATTCTGAGAGCCAGAGAGTTCAAACTTGTCCTAATTCCTATAAACACAAACACACCGTGCTCCAGTGGCTCCCCACACAGAAACATTAGCTGTAGTTTGATTTCTTCTTTGATGTATTGTTTTGGCTTGAATCTCAAATGTCCTCCACAGGTTCCTGTTTTGTATTGTGAGCAATCGGTTCCCAGTTTGTGGCATTATTTTGGAGGCTGTAGAGCATTTAGGAAGTGGCACCTAACTGGCTTCACTGGTTCCACTAGGAGCCTTTGAAGGTTAAACTCACCTCTGCTTCCAGCCTGCCCGCGTTCTCTGCTTCCTGGCCTGTCATGAAGTGACTCTGCCCCACCCACCGGCTACCACGATGAAAGGAAATGCCCCCTAAAACTGAGTCAAAATAAGCCCTTTCGCCTTCAAGTTGCTCCTGTGGAGTATTTGATCACAATGACAGAAAAGTAACTAACACATGTGTCTTACTGTGCTCAAAGAAATATCTTAAAAGTTAGCTATCAACTCAGACACAGAGACTTAATTAATGACTTCTATTGGCTTTTCTTTAAGGGAAGTTTATTTCTTCACAATTTTACACATGTAGATAATATATTCTGATCACTCTTACTCCATACCCTCTCCTATCTATATCCCTTCCACCCCTGCCAGCTCCCACTCCTCCCTGCAAGTCCCTTTCCCATGATCACATCTTTTTGCTTTGCATTATGACCTACACTGAGTCTGTCCAAGGCTGTTTACATGGTGGGCTTACCAGTGGGTGTACAATTAAAGACTATGACTTCACCTCCCAAGCATCCATCACTGGCCCCTCCTCCATCCTCTGTGGTTGACTATTCATGGGTCCAGTCATGGGTACTCCCAGTAAAGGCAGCTGAGGATGCCATGAGTTTGTGAAGTCCAGAAGAGAGCACTTCCCAGCCCATCACTCTACCATGCAGCTTTTATATTATTTCCATCCACTCTTCTGCAATGTTCCCTAAGCCTTAGAAGCAATGATCTAATTGTCCTGTTTAGGGCTGAGTACACAACACTCTCTTATTCTCGGCCCCTTTAGCTCAAATTCTCTTCATTTACCATCACTCATTGCAAAGAAAGGCTTCTCCGATAAAGGCTGAGAGAAGCATTTGTTTATAGATATAAACATAAATATTTTGAAGGCATTTTGATCCCCTGTTAAAATAGCAAAATAAAAGTGCTAAGTTCCATTCTGGCATCTGTGACCTCCCAGGCATGAATACCCTCCTGTGAAGCAGGCCTCAAATCCAACCAGAGAATGTGATTGGTTACCCCATAACATTCATGCCACCATTACACTGTCTGCCTGGCACACTGGTCTATAGCTTTCAGGAGTCACAGGTACATAACATTATTGATAACTCTTCTGCTCCCACAGCCTACACAGAAGCTCTGTCACTATGTATGCTATCCAAGAGAGAGGAAGTTTGCAGTTCAGCTCTGGCTTGATTTCTCTAGGTCCTGCAACCAATGTACATAGTGCCTCCTGCAATAGGGTCTTACCGTCTATTACTAGTGTGCAACCAAGAGCAATAGCAATAGTCTGTGATGGGGAGGGCACCCTTTGGGGTCTTTCTAACCAACAACCCATAAGGATATAGGTGAGTCACCTCAGACACCAACAGTTTCATTCAGTTATCCATGGCTCTGAGATGGGTATTATCCACCCATGTAAGATATCTTGTATCACACTCTTTCAAAATCTTGTTTTTTTTTATTTATAAATAAGTAAAGTTTATTTATTTATGTATAAATAAGTAGAAGGTCAGAGTCACAGGTCAGAGGACAACTTGCCGAACTCAGTTATCTCCCTCCACCATGGGATCTGGAAACTGAACTCAGGTTGTCAGGCCTGTACATATCTGTGTGGCAAGTATTACCTGCCAAACAATCTCACTGGACCTTAAATATTATTTTTATTTAGCTTATAAAGTAGTAGTATATGCCTTCTTTTATATCCTGAGTGTTGGTTACACACCCCAAACCTCCTTTCTTTTATCTTCCCATCCCCTTCACCATTTAAACCTTACAATCCCAGTATTTCCCCACTCGGCTTTCATTCCATATGAGTATTGGCTTTTGTTTTTAAACATTTTATAACATAAACAAAATATTAAAATAACCCATCCTAAGCCAGATCAAAGCATATTCTCACTAGACTATATAAGTTTCTTGGCACTTATAATTATTTTGTTCATTGGTGTATTTCAGATATGTAGAAATATCCATAGCCCCATATAGATAGTGAATCAATGCTTACTGAATGAATGAATGAATGAATACATGAATATTCTGTTTCTGGCACTGGCTCTAGAGAGATATTGGAGGGCTAACAATGTAGCTCAGTGGTGAAATGCTTACCTAGAAGTTACAAGGCCTCAGGTCCAATCCCCAGCATTATGAAAAAGAAGACATAGAGAAATGAGTATGTCAGTGTTCCGTGTCAAATATGTACTCTAACCATCCTCCATGCCTCAGGATAAGACTGTCCTTGGTTATCACATTTGTCATCTCCATGCTCCAGGCTCCTGTTTTTGGGGGTAGGGGAGACACTTCATTCTTCTGCATTACATCACTACCTATTGGAGATGTTTACCGCCACATCAACACACCTGACAACTTGTATCTGTAATTAACAAGCCATTAGGTGTGCGTGCTCCTCCTACAAGGTAAGCTGGTACTAAAGACCTGTGGGACTTACAGACTTGTGTGACTAAAGTTCTAAATTATGATCATGAATTATAAAGTCTTACTGTGCGGGGAAATCACAGTCTCTACACTGACAAATGACTGAAGTCTCAGAATCACAAGCAAATTTTTCCAGATGTTGATTACACTTCTGCCCAAAAACTTTGCCAGAGAGTCAGAGAATGTAGTGTCGTGATAAAAGAAAGTAGTTATAGTTGGCAGCAGGTGGGAGTCTCGACGGTTTAGTCCTGAGATGCATTTGTCAGGTATTTAAGTTACCAAAATGTACTTTTCCCACTGCGGTAAATGCTTTCACATATATCTGGGGACCAACTTTCCTTCACAATGCCTCTCAAGCCAACAGAAAATAAAAAAGTAGAAGTGGAAGGTGAGTTGGTTCCTTTTATCTTCCTTGTGATTTCAGGGCCATCCTTCACACAATCAGGTTTACACACAGCTAGCACTAGGCACACACACTTATGGAACTGACTCAAACCAGTCAGCAATTAGCATGTGCTTATGGGATTGATTCAAACACTCAGCAACTCAAGCATGTACAACTGTGTTGTACATGGACATGTAAGACATGTTTTGGAAATAACGCAAAGCAGAAAAGGATAAAGGGGTATTAATTCAATTAAGAATTAAATGAAGTGCCAGGCAGTGGTGGCACACGCCTATAATCCCAGCACTCAGAAGGCAGAGCCAGGCAGATCTCTGTGAGTTCGAGGCCAGCCTAGGCTACCAAGTGAGTTACAGGAAAGGTGCAAAGCTACACCTGTCTCGGAAAAAAAAAAAAAAATTAAATGAAGTAAGACAAAACAGTGGTCTCTTCTGAGATTTTACTTCAGTGTCAATTGCTTCCTGTTAAGGTCTGTACTGAGTTCCTGTTGGGGCCATTGGCTGAAGCAGTTTCTGTCTGCTTGGTCTGTCTGTCACCATGTATCCTCCTTGAGCAGAGACACCGGAAGCAGTTCTCTGCCTCCCAATCTCCTGTCTCTCATCTTGCACCCCACTGATAGTCACAGGAACTAGGATTCCTCTTCCTTAGACTTGATCACGGAAACCAGGAGCCCTTTCTCTCAGGACTACTAATACAACCTAAGAATCAGTACCTGAACTTTCCCTGGATTTCCTGTGCCAGGGTTGACCAAAAATTCTGACTTCCTAGTCTGATAGTGTCATATGACCCTGATTACAGAAGAATCCTGCCTATACCAGGAAGGAAGGAAGGAAGGAAGGAAGGAAGGAAGGAAGGAAGGAAGGAAGGGATGGAGGGATGGAGGGACGGAGGGAGGGAAGGGCAGGCAGGCTGCACAGAATGGTTTCAAAACATCTAAACCAGTGATTCTCAACCTTCCTAATACTGCAACCCTTTGTGGTGACCCCCAACTATAAAATTATTTTTGTTGCTACTGCATAGCTATAATTTTGCTACTGTTATGAATCTTAACATAAATATCTGGTATGTAGGATATTGATATGTGACCCCTGTGAAAGGGTCATTCGAACCCCAAAAGAGGTCATTATGCACAGGTTGAGAATCGTTGATCTAGAAGAACAGTCTGAAAAGAGGCTACTGTTAGATGAGAGGTCTGGCCATATTTCTACACGATTTCCTATGCATCATCCAACCTATGCATAAAAAATGGATAACTGACCCTGTGTCTTCAGATCCTTGAGGTAAAGTCTCTTGTGTTCTGTAACCCATGCTCATTCTGTGTTTTTTCCCTGTTGATCTGTCTGTTGTTATTTTATTTCAGCAAACTAAAGTCTGAACTTCCTTCATTAGCCATTACGCCAGACTCTTCAACCTAGAGAGCCTCATTTATTCCTCACAACATTCCCAGAGCATACATAAGGAAGCCCAGGCCAGCTTCCCGAAGGTGGAAGTAAGTTCTCCACACAGCCAGGTCCACGTCCTCCCTGGCTCTATCTCTATACACTCTTGCCTTTTGTCTTCTGAGATGGTATAAGGTTTCAAACATCCTCAGCAAAACAACCCTTCCACCCACTCTTATTGTTCTCAACTCCTTCCTTTTAAAATAACAGCCAGAAAGAGAAATAAGCAGAGAAGAAAGAGATGGGTCCTAGTGAGAGAGCAGAAGCTAGCTCCCATTCCTTCCCCACCCACTTCTACCTAGAAGACAGAACAGCACCCCTGAACTTGGCTGCCTTTCTGTCCCTGAAAGGAAGAAGGCCCGAGGCACCCCCAAGCCTCGCTGCTACTCATCTGCCCAAGCGCGTGAGGTGGGCTTGCTCACATTTCCAGCATGACCCAGAAGCCTGGCAAAGGCCACTATCAGCCCCATGCTACACAGAGATGAGGAAGCCTAAAGAATTAGGAGATGACTCACCCCAAAGCCAGCAGCCACACAGGAGACCTTCCCTGGTAGCCATGTGAAGCTCCCAGGCCTCACAAAAGGGTTTCTTCTAAGGAAATGGCATAGAGATACAACTATCTAGAAGAACTGAAAGGAAAGTCAAGGAGAACAGACCAAGGGTATCCAGAATCCCAGAGTGAAATCTACAGGTCAACCTGCTGGGGTCAGGGAGGGTCAGAATCAAAGGGGACTCTTTCTTCCCTGCTTTTGGTGGCTCATAATCCTGATGGGCCAGCCCACAGGAAGAGTTCTGAGAAGATAGTGGAGAGTTCAGGATGTGGCTGGATCCAGGCCTGGGGGGTGGGATGGTGGGGGTGGTCCAGCCAGGGCCACTTCCTGACACAAAGATAACATTTGCGTTTTTCTCTCTTGCAGATAAGAGTGGTAAGAGGCAGAGGAAAGCCAAGCCGCAGCTCTTTTTCTTTTTCTGTTGTGTTTTGTTTTGTTTTTCCTCTTTGGTTTAGTTAATATCACTTCTTCCTCACAGCCAAGTTCAAGTCATTTTCATCTCATTCATATGTGGATGCTATCGGAAGATCACAAATATTCTTCAAGCAGCCTGCTAATTCATGACATTTGGGCTCTGCCTGCATCCTCATGGGAATGAACCATCCTTCATGTGGCTGTTGCGAGCACTAAATGAATTCAGTGTGAATGGTATTTAGGACAATGTTTGGCACATAGTGACTGCTCAATAAAAAATTTGTTAAAAAGGAGAAATCAGCAGTAACTATGCCAGACACAGCTCTGCTGTTTTCACACAACTCATTGCAGTAAACTTTCATGCAACTCATTTGACAGCGTAGCCTGTAAGAGTGGAAATTTTTACAGAAAAAGAACGATAATGTCAGAAGGAGAAATAGATAACCCCAGTGGTTACAAGCAGATAGTGTAGTCTGTAGCAGCATTTAACAGAGCCCAGGCATCAGAGCTAGGACTAAATTGTGCATAGTGTACTGATCAAGGAACCAAATCCCTTGACTCCGTGCTCCAAATGGAGTCACCAGGTTCTCCCTACAAACATTCCCTGAGCCGTCTCTGCCTAACAGCATCAAGATCGTCTTCTGATGCTCTTCCCTCTCATCTCCCACCCACTGGCCAGAGCACACCCAGCTGAGCTTACAGCAGTACTACTGGGGTGGGTGGTGAGTGACAGACACCTGACAGCAAAAGTCCACAGTACACAACTCATGACAATGACTTCCCAGAAAGGCAGCAGAAATGCACAGAAGGGCGCATCAGGAACAGCAAGCAAGAAGAAGTTGATAGCCTCAGGCAGTTTGCTCAAGCTGGAGGCCCCATGGTTGCTTCTCACCAGAAGAGCATCTCTCATTTATCTGTATGAACATGAATGTAGCCTGGAAACCAGGATGCAATTGACCGTGAGGGCATTGAGATGTAGTCCACAGTGAGATGTCCCACAAAAAGAGACCTCAAATTGCTCCTGGATGAGGAGTCTGGAGAGCAACACTCCTCAGTACCAGGAGCTTGAGAACCCATGAATGATAGGGAAGGTCCTAGGACCCTGCTTGACCAGCACCAGGGACCAGAGACCGAGGCTCAGTGCCCGCAGGTGGTGCCAGTACACGTTGTCTCTAGTTTTCATCACTGCACTAGGCTGCTTCAAGTTCAGACTTAGGAAGAACACCTAGGGAATTTGGAAACATGGCTTGCTTACCTTGTTCTCCGGCACCTGCCTGTTTCTCTGTGGTTTCTAGCTGGGTATTCCACTCCTCTGCCTTCCCAGTGCCAGGCTCTATGGCAAAGAAAAGAAACAGGGTCTGTGGGCATCTGTGATAGCCAGAGCACCCCACAGGGTAGTTTTTCTCTGGTGTCTAATATAGCTGACTAGTCTCTGCCAAACTCTCACATTCCTGGGCTTGCTTAGCTCCTTCACAGCAGGCCTTCTACAACCCCTTTGCCCTTGTACCCAGTGTGCCCAAAGCAGTGGCATCTGTCCCATTGGTGCTACAGACCCTGTCTGCCTGTATAACATGTAAGAGGACTGTTACCAACTGGGCAAGTAAGCAAGCCATCCCTGAAAGGGAAACAGGCTAGGAAAGTCGAGGGAGCCTCCTCCAGAGTTCTGAAATGGTCCCACATGACACAGAGTCCTACATCCCGAGGGCACTGGTCTAGAGGAGAAGAGCAGAAATGTAGGCCAAACTCTGTCATAGAAACTCCTTTACCACAACTTGGTGAGTAGATACGAGGATTATCATTTCCCAAGTCGACAAACAATTTTAAAGAGGATAAGTAATATGACCAAGTTTCCAAGGCCATGCGGTCATAAAGAGCAGGAATTGAACACAGCCTTCAGCAAGCCTAGCATATGGGCTACCTCCCCACAATGACCTCTCTGTGTGTATGGTCAGAAAATGAAGACAGGAATTCGAAACTGAACATGTTCCAACAGATATGTTTCTGGAGTCAGTATGGAATACACTAATTTTACGTGAGTTAAAACGCACGGTGGTTTAAATGAGAATGGACCCCAAAGGTCCATATATTTGGATGTTTGGTTCCCAGTTGGTGGACTGTTTAGGAAGGATAATGAGGTGTGTGGCCTTGTTGGAAGAGGCGTGTCACTGGGCGGGTGGGCTTTGAGGTTTCAAAAATCCATAACAGGCTCAGTCTCTCTCTCTCTCTCTCTCTCTCTCTCTCTCTCTCTCTCTCTCTCTCTCTCCCTCTCTCCCTCTTCCCCTCCCCTCCCTCCCTCCTGATTGTGGATCTGATGTAAACTATTAGCTACTGCTCCCATGCCATGTCTATCTGTCTGCTGCCATGTTCTCCACCATCATGGACTCATGCTCTGAAACAGTAAGCAACCCCCAATTAAATGCCTGTCTTCATAAGTTTTCTTTGGTCATGGTTTTCTTTTATATACTAGAAAAGTAACTAAGACAAAACTGTTTTCTCATCATTTTGTAGATTTTATGTCACCCTAAACATGGATAAGGGGGAAAAAAATCATGCATTCTATTACCACAAAGTCCAAAAATAAATGGCACAAGTAATGACTCCCTAGCATGCCATGGCTCTGGCATACAACAAACTCCCTCCTCATCACCAGGCCAGAATAGAAAAGGTCCAGGAGAGTTGATTTGAGGCCAGTTGGATGAATATGAATTTGCTAAACAGCAGTTCACTGGCCTACCAGCTGACAGATTTTTTGGCTTACTAAATTCTTGTAGTAACATTCTGTAACATTTGCAAAGGTTTGTGTCTCGTTGAAGCCACCCAATCTATATTTTTAGTGTGCTTAAATTGCATATGTATTTTGAATTTCAAATATCATGTCTCTCACAAGTATCAGAGGTTTTATAAAAAGAGGATTTTCTTGTTTAATTTGTTATATATTTACTTGACTTGCCCAACCCTTCCCACAACAAACACATAATCTCATTCTTGCACACGTCCATAAAAACATCTCAGCTATACTCTAACTTTCACACATTCAATTCAATTTAAGTAAGTTTAAGGAACATCTCATCCTACATATAACATACTGAGCATCTCAGGCAAACAACTTTGAACAGCCAGGGCAGAGAATGAAACATTTCCAGAGCACATACTAAGCACAGAAGTCTGCTGAGTGGGCACCAGAGCTCTATCCCCCATGGGCTCTTCACCATGGATGAATTCTGTATCACAATCTCTATTTATAGTGAAAGTCAAAAACCAAAGGTCTGCCACAGGCCTAGACCACACACTACTGAGTGGTAGTTCTAATTCAAGCCAGACTTGTCTTGCCCCAGAGGTGGTGTTTAGAGTGAAGAGAGAACCAAGGGTAAGTTTCACAGTCCAATTCTGATTCTTCTTCTCCAGGAAACCTTAGTTCCTGACAGCTAAGGAACAATTGATCTATGACAGAAAAATAAAAATTTCCAAGAAAATAATGGCAATTCTGATCATTATACAGATTCATATTTTTAAAAAAATAAAGAATAAAAGTAATACCCATACTTTTTTTTAAAAAAATCACAGGTCAGAGTCATGCATGGTTACCTTTGATTTGCCAAAAGACAGTGCAGGTGCATTCCAAAAGGAAGAATGAATGACTCACAAAGGGAAAAGGGACACTGGATGAGGATGGGGATCAAGGGGTTACAATCATTAGTCCTCCCCCACTACTGTTGGAATGTCGTCAGATGGTGTCAGTTTCTCCAGGAAGCATAGACTAGATGTCCAGGAGTCACAGAACATTTTTTTCTTCTTCCTGCTTTCTCTTCAAGTGCACCTTTCAATAATTAAAATCTATTAAAGTCCTAAAGCAAAACACTTAGTAACACTTCAGAAGGTACAAGGAAGGAGAGAAATGGAATTTTGATAGAAAGCCTGTTACTAACTTGAGAGGGAATCAGCTTAATGCTAATTACTTTTAACATTCAGCTTCTATATTTAGCAAATGGTCTAACTTTCAGAGAACAAGGTTCTTTCTTTGAATGCTTGCTGAAGTACCCAACCATCTACCCATATGCTACAAACTCTACAAGGCCCATTTAAGATCCCATCAGTTGTTAAAATACCTTTCCTGCAGCCCACAAGGCCTCCTCCCTACTCTGCCTCCATCTAGACTTTCATTCCCAGTCAGCCTTTCCTATGTGTATCACATGGAGTAAGTGGTGATGGCCAGATTCACTGAATGCTCATTCGAGGTAGGTGCCTTGGTGTGTATTAACCTACTTCCTCCTTACTTTCTATGGGAGAATGTCTTACTATTAGCCCCATTCCTCAGAAGGGGTAAGCTGAATTGTCTACTGTTATGGTCTGCTTTCTACTGGTGTGATAAACACCACGACCAAAGCAACTTGAGGAGGAAAGTGTTCAGCTTACAGCTCTCAAGTCACACTGAGGGGAGTCAGGGCAGGAACTCAAGGCAGGAGCTGATGCAGAGGCCATGGAGGAATACTGATAACTGGCTTGCTGCCCATGCCTTGCTCAGTTTGCTTTCTCTTATCATTCAGGATCAGCTGTCCAGGGTAGCAATGCCTCCAGAAGTCTGGGCCTGCCCACATCAATTGTTAATGAAGAACGTACCCCCATAGACAGGCATACTGACCAATCTGCACTATCTACTTGATAATAATAATGTTAGTTTATACAGAGTTTTGATGAATAAGAATAAATATGAGGAAGTGTCACACAGCTAGAACACATGAGTTTCTATGAGGAGCCATATGGACTGTGGCTTAGGTTAATGATTAAGAAAAGCAATTGAGTCCCAGCAGCACAGCTAGTTTAAATTCTTTTAACCTTAATGTTGGGAGATGTGTTCACAGGTTTCGGGGTGCATCAGAGCTGAAACAAAGCCTTATAATACCTTTGGGTAAGATTAGATGTTTTGATAATAGCTTTGAGGTGAAAAACCCAAGGAGACAATCCAAAGTTTCAGAAAGGCACATAGTTGAATGAGGACCTTCTAAGATCAGGGAACAAGAACAAAGCAGCCCAATTATTATTAGCTGACATACCTTTCTTGCTAGAATTAGTTAATGACCAAAGTTGATGATTAATTCCTTGTACCCATTTTTGCCCTCAACCTCCTGATATAAAAACTATTGATGAGTGGGTACACACCGTAAAGATTTAAAGTAGAGCTGACTGATTCTTTTTCATGTACAAAGTTTGTGATTACTTTAAGATTCCTTATAAGATTACCTTTTAAGATAAGCCATAAAATAATTGGCCCTTTCTTTGTAACTACAAAACACAGCATGACAGGAAAAGACCTGACTGAGAAGAATATCTTGCTAGCCTGCACAATTAATCTATAACAAGTTCATTGGGTATAAATGTATGTAGGTTTTTCACTTGTGATATGTAAAATGTTTAATCATGGAAGGGATATAGAAAACATGCTGGTTTTTGCTTGATTGTATTGATTGTAATCATTCACTTGAAAAACCACATTGTGATTTTTAAACTGCTTGAAAGATTTCGCTGGTGTATATAAGCTGTAAGGAGAAAAAATATAGAGTTAAAATGGGTTTGAAGGAAAACATCAAGAATGAGAGAATAAGGAAGAATAAAGATAGGAGAAGGAAAGCATTAGGAATGAGAGAATTAGGAGGAAAACATTAAGAGAGTTAGAAGGAAAACATCAAGAAAGACATAAGGAACATTTATAGATAGAGATAAGAAAAGACAACAGAGAATACAGAATCAGAATACAAAAGAAGAATAAAGAAAAGGTCTGAAGGAAATCAGTAAGAGAATGTGTGAGTGTCTTTCTCCCTTACCCCCTCAGATAAAAAAAAGTCTTAGTACATGCCAACTCCATGGATTCCCTTTGAGCCCTGGGTTGCTGGGGCCTGGTCCCCAGGCAGTGATACCCTCTACACTTATTTCCTTCTAACAAACTTTATAGTTTATTTATTTTTTATTGTCTAATTTGTCACATTAATGTACTCGTAACACATAGAAGACCACATATAATAGGCTTCAGTAAATATCTGTAGAGGTAGCCACTGATCCACCTTCTGGTTTTGACTCAAGGTTTAAGAGATTATATTAGGGTTCCCCAGGCAAATAGAACCAACAGAATATATCTATATGTATGTACATAAGTTTGTAAAGGAAAATCTATTACATTGGCTTGCACTATTAGAGGCTGCAATGGAACTGGAAATTCAGAGAAGTGAGTGACTGTTCAGTGCAAGAAGGCAGAAGCTTCAGAATGAGAACAAGGGATTCATCTCCAGTCGATAGCTGGTGGCCTAACAGCGCCCCAAAGAGTCAGTTGTGCAAGTCCACACTCCAAAGCTGAAGAATCCAGAATCCGATGTCTATTGGCAATGGTGATAGTATAAAGAGGAAAATAAAACCAGAGTTGTCGAGCAAGCTCTATCTGGTTTCTAGTGCATTTGGGCTGCCCACATTCAAAGCGGGTCCTCCCCCATTTCTCACTCATGCCAATTATCTCCAGAAATACCCAAATGTACAATGACCAGTTTCCTGGGTGCACTCAATCCAAGTTGATAACCCAGATCCACTTGCATGGAGGTAACCCAGGAGGAGACAGAATACACAGCTATGCAAGTCTTCCTTCACTCTGGGTGAAATGGGGAAACCCTGAAAGGTGTGGAGCCCCAAAGAGAGAAAACATGACTTAGCAGGCTGCTTGCCTGAGAACTGATCATTTAAAAATGATTATAATAACTCAGACAAGATCAGAGTGGAAGAGCTGAGATGGAGGGAGGTAATTAGACTGTCATTGTAATTGATGATATCAGGCATGAGGTGGTATGGCCATAGACTGTAATTGTAATTGAAATGAAGAGGCAACAGAATATACTCATAGGTCAGATATGGCTAGGAGAGAAAAAAGAGAAATCAAGGATGACTTCAAAACTTTTGGCCTGAGAAAGTAGAAGGGTGGAATTGCCAAAAATGTACTGGAGAAAACCATGGAGTAAGCAGGGTCTTGGAGTGAGAAACAAAAGTTCTGCTTAGTCCAGGGCCAAGGAAAGTGGTCCTTTAGACATTCATACATCAAATATTGTCCAATGTTTAACAGGGAGCTGCAGACACAACACTGTGTACAGGAAAGAACTCTGGGCTAGAGATATAAATATAGAGTCACTAGCAGAGATAGACAGACAGGCACACAGATATACATATAGATGGATGGATGAAGAGAGAAAGAGGATACATAGGTATGTAGGTAGGTAGATGGATAGATAGATAGATAGATAGATAGATAGATAGATAGATAGATAGATAGATAGATAGATAGATAAATGATTTTTAAAGTCATGATACTAAGTGAAATGATCAATAGAACTAAACAGAGACAGAACTAGGGGCTGGGGTGATAGCTCTGTTGGTAAAGTACCTGCTGTACAAGCATAAGGGCTTGAGTTCAGACCCTCAGTACCCACATAAAAAGCTCAGTATGGCAGCACACATCCATAACCCTAGGACTATGGAAGCAGAGGTAAGTGGATCCCCTGAAGCTTGATGGCTCACCAATCAATATGAATATGAGTTTGAGATACCCTGCCACCAAAAAAAAAACAAACAAAAAAAAAAACCCAGAGGAGAGAATGGAAGACTCCCAATATCAACCTCTGCCCTTCACATATATGTGCACAAAGGTATATGTGCACCCACACCCATGTATGCACACAGTTGCACTTATACATATCCCAAAACAAGCAAAGACCAAAGTCTTCCTAATGCTTAGACCCTTCAATGTAATTTTCATGCTGTGATGACCCCAACCATAAAATTATTTCATTGCTATTTCATAACTGTAATTTTGCTACTGTTATGAATTGTAATGTAAATATCTGATATCCAAGATATCTGATACATAACCCCCAAAAGGGTCTCAACTCACAAATTGAGAACCACTGCTCTAGAACATGTGACCATGACTACTAGATCTGGAGAAGAGGATTGATGTGATAAGAAGACTAAGCAGCCAGGGAAGAACCAAGAGACCAAGTGAGGGAGAGAAGTGGGTCAGCTATATCAAACACCTGTCAGGTCAAATAGCAAGAGGATTAATAATTGCCCACTGGATTCAGCAATGCTCAGGTCATCTGGTACTGCAACAAGTATAATTTCTGCAAAAAATAAAAGGGCAAAACCTCAAGCAGAGTAAGTTTAAGAGGAAACAGAGAGAGGAGAGACCCTGGAAGTGGAGCATAGAGAACTACTGGGTCCACATTGCTACATGTAGGCACAGAACAACATGGTGGGCAGCTGTAAATAAAAGGCACCAAGAGAACACCTGATAACACAGATGCAATAGCATCCCATGTCCTGCTGATGTGAAGAATATAGAGGGAAAAAAATGGGACAGATGATACTCAAGTGATGATCTCAACTGGGCAACAGAAGTCTAGTGCACTAGTCTAGTGCCCCATGCACCAGTGAGATCTATTATAAGCATAGATATTTCACAAATGTACCCTAATGATATGGGGGAAATATAGTAGGAGTCATCTTCATTCCCACTTACCTAGCCTCAACCACTCTATGAGACACACATGCACATACATGTGCGCGCACACACACACACACACACACACACACACACACACACACACACACGTGACTCGTCAATCAGCCTTCCCTCTGGAAGGAAGATTGGCACCAGGAAAAGAAAACCCATAGATATTCAAGTCCCTTTCGTAAAATGACATATAGGTGTTTGCATTTAACCTATAGATGTTCTCTCAGTGCTTTTAATCAGCTCTAGATGCAGGCCTGCTATCCCAGCTCCTGGGGAGACTGAGACAGGAGAATCACAAGGTTAAGATCTGCCTGGGTTACATAGTGAGTGAAAAAGAGGCGGGGACATGGCTCAGTGGGAGAGCACTTTCCTAGTGTGTGTGAAGCTCTGAGTTACGTGGCTCGGTGGAAGAGCACCTCCTAGTGCTCTGAGTTATGTGGCTTGGTGGGAGAGCACTTTCCTAGTGGGTACGAAGTTCTGAGTTAAATCCGGGTGCTTGAAAGAGAACTAGAGTACAGTAAAGGACACGCAAATCATACTATATTATTTAGAGAATGATATGAGGAAAAGGTCTGCACACATTCAATAGTAAGTCATACAATTTTTAAAAGGTACTTTCCAGGCATGGTTGACTGTCTTTACACACAGAACCCACAGAAATAGTGGGCTGAGAGGTTCCGACTGCTCCTGCTACTATTGTCTTTGCCCAAGACAAATTTATTTCTCTATGGACTACTTCCAGTCTCTTACTCTTGGTTTTGTCTTGTTTTTTTTTTCTAAGAAACTTCTTGTTGAAGCCTAACAAATATATGTAAAAGTTCCTGAGTCCTAAGTGCCAGCTTGGTTCATATTCACAACCCACACCACACATAACTCAAGTCCAAGACCCATAACCCCTGCCTCAGACCATCACCATCACCCCAAAGCTAACACTGCCTGGTTTTCTACCCCATATATTTTCTCTATTTTGAAATAATATAAGTGGAATCATGCAACATGGCTTCTTTGGTGCCTACCTCTGTCACTCAAAATTATGTTTGTGAGACACATCCATGTTTGAGAAATAGGTCATTCCTTTCTGGGATTGCCCTCCTATGGGTGAATATACCACAATTTATTTCTGCACCCAACAGTGAGTATTTACGTTGCTTCTGGTTTGAGCTTATGCTAGCTAGTTTTCTGTCAACTTGACACAAGCTAGAATGAATGGCACAAGTTTAGGAAGAGGGACTCTCTACGGAGAAAAGGAATCCATAAGACCCAGCTGTAGGCAGAACTATAGGGTATATTCCTGATTAGTGATTATTATGGGAAGGCACAGTTCATTGTGGGGGTGGGGCCACCCCTTGGCAGGTGATCTTGTGTCCTATTAGAAACCAAACCAAGAAATCTGGGTGGTAGTGGCATGCACTTAAAATCCCAGCACTCAGAGTCAGAGGCAGATGAATCTCTATGAGTTTGAGGCCAGCCCCATCTACAGAGCTAGTTCAGGACATCCAGAGCTATACAGAGAAACCCTGTCTTAAAAGAAAAGAAGAAAGGGAAGGAAGGAGAGAAAGAAGGAGGGAGGGAGGGAAGGAGGGAGGAAAGGGAGGAGGAAAGGAAGGAAGGAAAGAAAGAAGGAAGGAAGGAAGGAAGGAAGGAAGGAAGGAAGGAAGGAAGGAAGGAAGGAATACAGAAACCAAACTGAGTAAGCTATGAGGAGTAATAAGCAGTATTCCATCCTCTATGGCCTTTACATCTTCTGCTCTGTTTGAGTTCCTACCCTGACTTACCTCAGTGACAGAGTGTGACCTGAGAGTTCTAAGCTGTAATAAACCCTTTCCTCCCCAGGTTGCTTTTAACCACGTTGCTTATCACAGCAATGGAAACCCTAACTAAAGCAGAGCTACTATAAATATACCATGCACACTTTCTGACCCATCTATTGGTGCACACATGCAGGCGTGTGTCTTGGACATATTCTCAGGAGTGGAACTGTCCACTTGCTGTACACATCATCTTCAGCAGACACTGTAGAGCTCTCCGGCTCTCTTCACAGCTATGGCAGCTCTGGGGCTCACAACCTTATGCTCACTTGGTGCTGTGCTTTTGGGTCCTTTTCTGTTTGTGGCCACTCTGTGGCAAGCCTTGCTGTCTTAGGAAGGTTCTAGTTTAATAACCTTTGTTCCCTTGCTTCCCCTTGCGTCTTCCTCTAATCCACTCTCTGAATTAAAGCCAGAGTCATCTCCAAAGACAAAACTAAGTCCATTGTTCCCTCTTTAAACATTCCAATGTCTCCCAGCTGTTCTCAGAATAAACTCAAACTCACGATCATAGCCTCCAGGTCTCTGCAGATATGTCCTCTACCTTCTGAGTGATTTCCCATCCCCCATTCATTATGTTGTGACCAGACCAGTCTTCTCCCTCTCCCTCAACAAGCCAAGCTCTCTGCCTCTTCTTTTGTATGTTGTTCTTTCTGATGGGACACACCCATTCTCCTTCTCCAACCTGCCTGCCTGGTTACTATTAATTCTCCAGGACTCAAATCATATGTAAGAATTCTCACTGCCTCAAGACTTACTTTCCTTTATAAAGACAACACACATGTATGTTGTTTTCTTTATTCATTTGTTCAAGCCCTACCTTTCCCCACTACATTATGAGATCCATGAGGGCAAGGCCATGAATCTATTGCTCACTATTGCATACTCAATATCTGCACATAATAGGATCGTAATAAATTTTTGGTTGCTAAAACACTGAATAAATAGTGTCATAGTCTTGAAGAATCTAAGCAAAGGGAAGATCTAAGCCCTTGCATGCTGAAGAAAAAATTAACAAATAAAAATATTCTGAAATTCTCTGGGGCAATACATCATGTATACATTAGTCATTTTCCATGAAGCACCTGCTGTACAAGGTATGCCTTGTGCTCTGCAACAAAAGCCCCTCAGTACCTGCTTTCAATTGTGCATGAGCTTGTTAGCTTGTTATCTACATGTTCCACCTTGGAAGGATCTTGGGAAGCCCACTCCCTGCTTTGTCTTCTTTGTGTGGTTGCACATTTTCTTCAGAGGGACTGCAGTATTTAACTTAATTTGCTAGTTTATTACTCCATAAATTTTGTGAAACCTTTTATCTACTGATAATAATGGTAGCAACACACAACTAGCAGGGGGGAAAGACAGCAGTCTTACCCAGATATAAGCCACACTAAAGAGTGAGTTGGCAAGATATGCTCACTAGGGCAATCGTGCCATGAATGTTATGGGGGTAACCAGTCACTTTCTAATTACATTTAAAGCCAGCTCCATAAGATGGAACTTGGGCCTGCTACCATAAACTGAGCCAAAACCTTGTGACTAGCTAGATCATAGGCCCTAAAGGAGAAATTAGTATTATTATTCTGCTAAATGAACATAGTAATAAACTGCCCCCTAAGTTTGATTGCTTGTTCTTGTTTCTGTTTTTGTTTTGTTTTGACACAGGATCTCAATGTGTCACTCTAACCTTGAACTCACTGTGTAGAACAGTTTGGCCTTGAAACCACAGAAGTTTGCCTAATTCTGTCTCCCATGTGCTAGGAATAAAGGTGTGTGTCACCAGGCCTGGCCAGTTCTTGTCATTATACTAGAGATTAGTGCATCTCTCAGCCCTTATCAGAGAAGATTCTTTTTACAGTAGATGGCAATTAACACAGAGACACAACCAGACTACATGTAGAAAATAAGAGACCTGGAGTGCTCAGCTCTAAATGAGACAGTTATAATACACACACACACACACACACACACACACACACACACACACCCCTCAGGGATCATCATGGAGGAGGAGTCAGAAGATTGTAAGAGCCAGAGAGAGTAGATATCCGAAGCAAAGTAGTACTTGCCAGACATGATAGCACACTTGCACACATAAACTCACAGTAGCTGGGATTGCATGCTTGAGACCAACACAGATGGAGCTAGCCAAAATCCCAGCAGGAATTGGGGAGGAGTTATGAAGTCCCATGCATATCTGAGGAACTATTGGCAACTTATGGCTGCTGGAAGAGGAAAAGTCAGTCTTCTGCAAAGATACAGACCCTGAGAGGCTACCCATGCTCCAGTAGGTGGTCCTATACCCACATACATACAAGCAGTACTATGTGAACCCAATGGGTATCTAAAAAGAGCACACACATTGTTGTATTTTTACTCTTTTACATCCAGCTCCTAAATAAATCACACACAGAGGCTTATTATTAATTATAAATGCTGGCCTTAGCTTAACTTGTTTCTTGCCAGCTTTTCTTTACCTAAAATATCCTGGCTACCTTTTCCTCTGGGCTTTTTCCTTTCTCTATTTTTGCACACCTTCCTTTCTTACTCCATTGCTGGTTGTGTAGCTGGGTGGCTGGCCCCGATGTCCTCCTTCTTCTCTCGTTCCTATATCTCTTCTCTCCCAGATTTCTCCTTCTATTTATTCTTTCTGCCTGACAGCCCTGCCTATCCTTTCTCCTGCCTTGCCATTGGCCGTTCAGCTCTTTATTAGACCATCAGATGTTTTAGACAGGCAAAGTATCACAGTTTCACAGAGCTAAACAAATGCAACATAAACAAAAGTAGCACACCTTCAAATAATAGTCTACAACACATACGTGTGAATGAGGGGGACGCACAGGAAGCTGGGAGGGGAAAGTGGTGGGGGACAGGTGAGGAATTGGAGAGAATGGAGGTGATTTGATGCAAGCATATCATATACATGTATTAATGCTAACTTTTAAAGAGAAAACTTGGAAAATTAATAAGAAAAAGAAAACAATTTGTCATACTTCTTTAGCCCGGGAAAAATCAGGTTATCCCTTCCAGGCTTTCTTTCTTTTTTTCTTTGTTGTTAAAGGGCTCAGGAGAAAACTTATTAAACCTACTGGAGAAAGTAGGATGCTTGGGAGAGTCTAATTATTTGAACTCATCTCACCCTCTTTGCCCAAAGCTGGTAAAGATGAACTGGGAATAGATTAGAAAAAGTTTCAGTTTAGAACCTTGCTCCAGCTCATTATCTCAAATCCACTTCCATAACCAGCCTTTGTCTTCCCACAGGAACAAGGAAGGGCTGACACTATTAGAACTTGACAAAATTGCCTCTAAATCAAGAGGGTAATAAATCTCCAGCAACAACCATAGGGATTCAGAAGCCAGGCTTGGCCTCCTTTCCCTGATAGGAAAGACTACAGGAAAGTTATCACGTGGGCATCCTTTCTCTGTTAGGCTCTTTAATACCTTTAATGATTTATTGACTCTTCATAAAATTCTCTCTCTCTCTCTCTCTCTCTCTCTCTCTCTCTCTCTCTCACACACACACACACACACACACACACACACACACACACACACACACACACATCGACACCTTAATGAGTTGCTGATGAATTGTGGCTAAGAGACCAAGTGAAATGTCCAATGTTCCACCTAATGAGTGAGTGGCTGAGTCAAGCTTGTCCCCAGATCACTCTGGCTTCAAGGCCTTGCTTCACTGTAAGCCTTGAAGATTCCTGCCTTGGCTGTGAACTACAAGACTCAAAGGAGGAAGAACAGAGGCCCTTTCCTGTGCTAGATTTAAAATTGCTCATGGGCTCATGGTGCCGGGTTCAGATTATCTAAAGGGAACTGGGAAAAACATCCAATTAATTGGGATCATCACAGCAAAGCCCCAAGGACATGGCCTCAATACAACTGTCTGGTTCCTTTTTCAGACACGTTTGGATATCTAATTCCTTGCCACTACCTTTGATGAACTGAGTTAAATAGTCTACAGTTGTGTGAGAAGCTGTGCCAGGTCATGAGTCACTCTCCTCTAAACTTCAGATCTAGGAACAAGGTCAAAAGCAGGGCATGGGGACAGGATTGATCTCCAGGCTTGTTTTGTCCCCAAACAGAAGTACTCAGGGTTCCCTAGAAATAATATGGACAGGACAGAAACTAAAACCAGAGAACCAGAAATCACTCCTGCTGAATGCGGGGTTTTCCAACTAAATTACCCAAGCAAGGACAGCAGTGCCCTGGAAGGAGGTCCCTATGCTAAACATTTACCTCCTCTTCTCTTCCCTGCCTTCTCATTGGGGGCAGGGGCAAGGGGTAGGTACTTCCATCCCTCAGCTAAGGAGTTCTTACCCTCACTGTCCTTCATTCCTCTAACACAGGCAAGACCATACATTCTAAGGCAACTGTCCCTCAAACTCAAGACGATCATGAACTCACTCACCGGCTAGTATTTCAAAGGAAAGTAACAAAGTATTCTTCCTTGCAAACACAGGTGCCCTCAGCAATCATGGCAGACCCTGTCTGAAGCACCCAACAGAGGCTGCATAGTCATCTGACACAAGCCTTCGAGACATGGTTCCTAACTGATGTGAGAGCAGGCCTTAACGGAGTACTGCAGAACAGGCCTGCCCCTGCCTGCATGAAGTTCACACACATGAAGCTAAGGATGCAAGAGACATGTAATCACACACTGCAAGAGTGATAGAAAGGAAGGAAGAGAGGGATTGGGAGGGTAGCAAGGCAAATCAAGGAGTATGAGTAGGGAATTGGTTTCATGTTTGCATCAGTTCCCCAGGGCTACCATGAGGAAACTGTTTTGGGAGATTGGAAGCCAGCTAGGAGGCATAGAGGAGAGATGATTGGAAGCCAGCTAGGAGGCATAGAGGAGAGATGATTGGAAGCCAGTGAGGAGCTATAGAGGAGAGATGATTGGAAGCCAGTGAGGAGCCATAGAGGAGAGATGATGGAGCCTGAACCACTGAGAAGCAGTAGAATTGGGGCAATATGATCCTACCAGGTTGTTGTTGTTGCTTTTATTTTTGTTTTGTTTGTTTTTAGATACAATCAATACTGCATAGTGCTCCCAGGAAAATGAGAGATTGGGGTGGGGGGTGAAGAAAAGGGAGTGTATTTCAGTCTGGGATTGGACAAGGCCACCTGAAACTCTGAGTGTTGCTAGTACTGAATAGATTGCCACAGGTAACACCACACAGACTGTATGGCTTCAAACTCCAGAGCTGGCCAAGATACGGATCTAGTGCTACCCACTGGTAAGGCGCAGAGCTACAGGGCCACAAAGCAGTGTTGACTAAACATCGGGGCTGAAAGGGGATAAAAGCAAGGATCATTTTTTTTTCCCCCAAGACAGCGTTTCTCTGTGTAGCTTTGCATCTTTCCTGGAACTCACTTTGGAGACTAGGCTGGCCTTGAACTCACGGAGATCCGCCTGGCTCTGCCTCCCCAGTGCTGGGATTAAAGGCATGTGCCACCACCGCCCGGCCAAAACAAGGCTCACTCTTGTACATGCTTTTCTCCTTTGGAACACAGCATCCAGAGTTCTCAGGCTCCTCCAAGCACAGACATATCTGAATATAAGTCAAGGTCAGAACTAAGGAAGCAGGCCAGCACCTGGTCTGATCCCCAGAACCCACATTTTCAAAGCTGTGTGCACTGTAATCCCAGCACTAGGTCATGGAGATTGACAGATTCATGGGGATTCCCAGCTCTCCAGCCAGCTCCAGGCTAGTGAGCTGCCCTGCCAATAAAAAGAAAAGAAAATAGTGATATGCCTGAGGAATAGTACACAAGGTGTCCTCCAGTGTCCACATGCATACACACACATAACACATGCACAAACACATGTGAGCACACTTACCCTTGAATTGGAGACAAGAATGAAGTTAAAGAAGTTAGGATGAAAAAATAACAGAATCATTATTTTCAATTATTAACTTTTGAATATTTTCACATTTGGGGCCATTAGACTGTTATCACAATATCCAGCTGCAAATTTTAGCTTTGTCTGTAGGATGTGACCAGATCTAGAGGTTTATATAAGCCATGTCCTAGCACTTCCCTCAGAATCCTTTGTAAATGTGCATGTTCTGTTCGCCCTGAGGAAATGTGCTGTCCATAATATAAGTGTGCAACTACAAAACAGTGAACACAACTCATAGCCACCACAGAACAAGGCTGGGCACTCGATCGTCACACCAGGTCTAAGTGTGCGTGTTCTTTGCCACTGAAGGTCTATTTGAAAGGCTTCAAAACTACTTGAGTAGCGGGCTTGGTCATCAGAAAACGGTGTTGTATAATGAAAAGCCCGTATGCTTGGCAGCTACATTTAGGCACCATGTGCCCTGGAGAATTGATTCAGCCTTTTCTGTTGCTGTGAAATGGAAGAAACTGTGCCTAAATTGTGAGGCTAGAGAGGGAATTAAAACAATTTTATTAAAAAGAGCTGGGTGAGCAGTAGACACTTAACAAGCGCTCGGGAGCTATGGCAGTGTGGGAGCCTCTGGGACCTACAGTTTTAGCCGCTGTGAACATATTAACGTTTTCTGTTTACTCCACAGTTCCATCAGGAGAAAGGGTCAGTCTTTTAGAATTTGTTTCATAGACTGAGATCGTTGGAGAATATTGGGGGGAAAAAATCTCAGATCCTGTCATTTCTGAAATGAAAGCAAGGTATGGAAATCTTCCATTTTGGAATCACAGACAAACATCATGCGTGCACACACTACATGTAACAGTACAAACAGCCTCTAGTTAACGTTCCTATAAAAAGAAAGTTCTCAACAAGGAACAAGACTAAATTTTATTTCATTTCATGCTTTAATCAAATCTCTTTCAGTAGAGCTATCCCACTTTCAATGGCAACCTGTAATTACTAAGAAAGAATAAATTCTATTGTAATTTGCAAAACAAAGATCAGCACATTTTGGTACCTGAATATGTCATATGTACCTTTAAAATGTTATCCTACTAGCATTTTACATATGTCTAATAACAATTAATCTTTACCTGGGCATTAGGACGTGAAATAAAGTATACCAGGATCATATAAAGGACATTAAAATATAACCATAAAACTTACATCTTCTAAGAAAGTTAGTGATCTTAGAGAGTTATTATTACTTTAAAAAGGCAGTATGTGAAGTGATACATGTACAGTGTAATTTCAGTTTTGCAATATATAGTTAAAATGTGTTACCTTGTGGTCTTTTTTGTAATTTAATTTTGTCCCCTTTTTTTGAGCTAAGGAACAAACCCAGGACCTTGTGCTTGCTAGGCTAAATCCCCAATCCCATGTATTTAAAATATGTAAATCATGATATTTATGCTCACATATGTATGAATAAAGTCTCAGGAGGCTAACAACTTAAAATGTTCATAACATTTATTTTAAATGATAGACTTTTGGGAGATATTTTTCTTTATACTTTTATCTTTTAAGTACACAGCACAAATAAATCAGAGTGTAACAGAATACATGTAATAAAAAAGCAGAAGTTGGGAGTATATGAGGGAGACAAGGAATCAGCTGGAAAAAAGGAAGAATCATGAGAGAGGGGGTGATATTAAGGTATCAAAATGTAATGATGCTCATGTATGAAGATGCCATGATGCAAACCTCTCTCGTGGTTGACCAATGCAGAGTCATCTGTGCATAAATATGAAGCAATAATAAAGAAAAAGAGGCTATCAACTTGCAAGGGGTGGGAGCTGAGGGAGGGAACTGGGGAGGATTGGAAGAAAGAAAGGGAGGGAGAAAGTAGTGTAATTTTATCTCAATTTAAAATGTAGATATTGTTGAGCCAAACTTGCTCTTGTCCATTTTGTTCAAGAACTAAAGAATGTGACAATGCTGTTTCCTCCTGATGTCAGCCCCTGACTCACTCATCCTGATTCATTTTGCTTTGGCATCATGTGAATCCTTGAGCTTGTCAAACACACTGGCACGTCAAAGCATCCAATCCAACTTCTGTTGTGTTTTTCTCTTCTGAAACAAGATCTGTCTTAGCTTTCTATTTCTGTAAAACACCATAGCTAAGGCAGCTTCTAAAAGATAGCATCTAATTGGGACTATGGTTTCGGGGGGTCAGAGTCTGTGATGGTGGAGTGAAGAAACAGCTGAGAGCTCACATCTTGATTGGCAACATTGAGACAGAGAAAGAGAGCTAACTGGGAATGGCAGGGGTCTTTTGAAACCTCAAAACACACCCCCAGTGACACACTTCCTTCAACAAGGCCATGTCTCCTCCAACAAAACCACACCTCCTAATCCTTCCCAAACAGGTCCAGGAACTGGGAACCAAGTGTTCAAATAGATGGGGGGGGGGGGCATTCTCATTCAGATCACCACAGAGAGACTCATGTGTTCCAGGCTGGCATCAAATTCATTATGTTGGTCAAACTGGCCTCAGATTCCAAGCCAGTCTTAAACTCTTGATCCTCCCACTGAAATCCTGAGTACTGAGATTACAGATGTAACCACATCTGGCTGGAAGGGTAGATGACAGACAGACATACAGACAGATAGAATCTAAATTCCACATATGAGGAAAACACTGCAAAATTTGTCTTTATTTCCTCAATTACCCTCTCTTCTTCTCTCTGCCTCTCTTGAGTTCTCTTCCTTCTCCCAAATAGTCCCTTTTCAGGCTGGAGAGATGGCTCAGAAGTTAAGAGCACTAGATGCTCTTCCAGAGGTCCTGAGTTCAATTCCCAGCAACCACACGGTGGCTCACAACCATCTGTAATGAGATTTGGTGCCCTCTTCTGGTGTACAAGCATAAACGCATAACACTGTATACATGATAAATAAAATCTTGTAAAACAAAACTAAATAGTCCCCTTTCTACTTCTATGTCATATATGTACACACACACACACACACACACACACACACACACACACACACACGTATTTTTAAACAACCCTCTCTTTTAATATTGGTTTACACAGTCAGCTGGAATGCCCCAAAGTCATCCATCAACAAGGGTTAAGACCCATGCCCCTCCAGTGTGCCATGTTTCCACCTCAGGACCTGGTGAAACAGTGTCTTCTAGACATGAAAGGTGGGTTGCGCTCATGAGCCCATAGCAGCTATGGTTGCCTGTACAAGATTAAATCTGTCAACATTCCAGCATGGAGTGGAAAGTGGCTCACAATCCTCCACCCCTTGCTGAGGAACTATGGACAGTAGACAGCTTCTGGGACAAGACGAATTCGTATTTTTTAAAGGCATGGGCCCTAGTAGGTCAACTATACTACACTAGTAACAACTATGCGACTACATACTCATGAGCACATGGGAAGAATACACTGAACTCAGTGGATTATTAAAAGAAAATAAGACATAAATTTAAAAAGGTGTGAAGGTTGGGGGTAGATCTAAGATGAGTAGGGAGGAGGAGTGGGAATAAATACAATCAAAATACATTGTATGCATGTATGAACTTCTCAAAGAATTAATAGAAATATAGTACACGCATAAGAAAGAAACTTGCCCTGGTATCCTAATCAGACATGCAGTGCTAACTGTCACCGTGGTTCCAATTTCTAGCCCAAGGTGAGTAATAAGAGATAATCTAATGTCATCAAAAGCATAAATCATAGAAAATCACCAACAAACCAGGCTTCATTAAAATTTAAAACTTTAACTCTTCAAAAACCACCATTCAGAAAATGAAAAGATAGAACCTGTCCTGGGAAAAGACCTTTGTGGATATTATATGGCAAGGTTACCCTGGAAAGGAAAAAAAGCCAGTAACTCAGTGATAAGACGAATTGGGTAAATCCAATTTCAAAATCATGGGCAAAAGACTTAAATAGACAGTACATGATGGAAACTATAGAGAAAGCAAATAAATGCATGAAAAGATATTTGGTATCATGATCAGTAAGAAAACCTAAGTCAAAACCACAACCAGACACCACCACCACACCACCAGCAAAACAGCTATAGTCAGAATGAAAGAAACTAGTTTGGGGGCAGGTGTGAGGGAAGCCTCGCAAATTGTTAATGGATGTGGAAAATGGCACAGCCAGTTCAGCATTTTCTCAACAGCTTCAGCACACACCTGCCGTGTGACCCAGGTACTTCCTGAGTACCCCCAAAAGATGAGTGTCCAGGCAAAGACTCTCAAACAATGTACACCATGGCCCCCAAACCAGAGCCTACATGCTTGTCATCAGATAGACAATAAAAATGGTGGACTATTCAGAATTAGGACCAGCTTCATCAACAGGTAGCCAGTGAAGCCACATCCACCCACTTAACCCAGAAAAATACCCACACCTAGGTCTTGATTTCCTGTGATCACCATCTTGACTACCTTAATAAATTTAACCTTGAACTTGTGCGAATAAGCAAATGCCAGATCTAGATTGTTGGAACATCCCATCATAGATGATCCATTTGGGGGGGGGGGGAGTGCTACCCATAATAGGCTGAGAAAATACTTTAGATAAACAAGAAATGCTTGGTTTGACTGTCTTTGCCCCAACCAAGCCCCAGCATATTGGTCCAGTGATAGGCCATGCATGCTTGGTGAGTTCTGGAGCTCTCCATGCCTGTTAGGAGTACAATCACTCCGCAAGTATCACCATGCCTAAATGTAAGACAGAATTAAACAGCAGTAAGTGCCATGGCAGATGGAGAAACAGACTGCAGAAGATGGGGCAACACAGACACTATGCTTTTATGGTACCTTGTCCTAAATTCAACCAATGGTCTGGCATTTTCTATCTGAATTGGTCCTACAAATTATGTAACTAGTCCTGAATGGAATACTATGCAACATAGCACTTGGTAAGAAGAAGCTAGATGCTAAAGTCCACATATTGCAAAATTCCACTTATTTAAAAATTTTCCAGAAAAGTCCAAACTATATAGTCAGAAAGCTGATCGCTAGTTAGTTATTTGGGACCAGGGATAGGGACAGAGACTGGATGTAGACAGTCGCAAAGAAACTTCAGCATGATCTAATTATTCTAAAACTAGATTGTGGTGACCATGTAAGTGTATAAATATACTAACATGTGCTCTAAAGATGAGCAAAATTTCCCTTATACTTAAATAAAGTTGTTTTTAGTAAATCAGAAGTCAGGGCTGTGAAGATGGATCAGCAATTAAGAGATCTCACTCTCCTGCAGAGGACCAGTTTGGCTCTGGCCTGCTTAGTTTTTTGTCAACTGGACATGAGCTAGAGTCACCTGGGAAGAGCAGCCTCAATTGAGAAAATGAGAAAATGCCTCCATCAGATTGGCCTGTCATGGTGTCTGTAGTGCATTCTTTTTTAATTTGATGATTGACTCGGGATGTGCCACCGAGGCAGTGCCACCCCAAGGATGGTGATCCCTAGTGCCACGAGAAAGCAGGACAAGCAAGCCATGGGGAGCAAGCCAGTGAGCAGCGTTCCTCCATCACGGCATCTGCTTCAGCTCCCACCGCCAGGTTCCTGCCCTGTGTTCACTCCGTGATGGAGTGTGACCTGAGAGCTGTAAGCCGAAACCCTTTTTTCCCCGAGTTGTTTTGGTCTCGGTGTTATAGCTTAGCAATGGAAACCCTGAGACAGGTCCCCAGCACCCAGGTCAAGCAGATGACAATTGCCTGCAACTCCTATTCCAGAGGATCCAAAGCTTCCAGCTCTGTTGATACCTGAACTCATACGCACAAACCCACACAGAGACACATGTATGCTCACACACACACACACACACACACACACACACACACACACACACACACACACATTACTTAAAATAAGATAAATCTTAAAACAAAAGAAAAAATAGTAATCAGAAATCCTCCCCCTTCTTCTCGACATTCCAGCCAGGTATACTCTGGTCAGGCCTCAGATGCAAACAAGAGCAGCTAAGGATGCACTGGCTGAGATGGTGCAGCCAACACCTGGGAAGTGGGTGTTTTTGAAACTTTTTAAGAAACTAAGAAAGAGTAGAAGCCTAGTGGTCAGTCTCTACTATGGATCTTGCAGCTTCTATATCACTAGAATAATAAAGAGTCAGGAGGGCAGTGGTGCATGCCTTTAACTCCAGCACTTAGGAAGCAGAAGCGAGCGGATTTCTGTGAGTTCAAGGCCAGCCTGGTGAGAAACCCTGTCTCAAAAAAAAACAAAACAAAACAAAACAAAAAAAAAAACAAAACAAAACAAAAACACAAAAAAAAAAAAAACATCAAGAAGTGGCTTGTACCTCATGTGGTGGGACCACACATACCTTTCATCCCACCTCTTGCAAGCCTGAGACAATAGGATATGAATCCCAGTCCAGTCTGTGCTACATTACATGGTGAGGTCTCTCACAAACAGAACAGTCCTGTAATGGATGGGTTTCTGAGATGAACCACTGCCCCTGGTGGCCACGCCCTGTATAATCTCATCCCACTTCACCATAGCCATCCTGTGACTTGCTTAGTAGTGAGCATGTGACTAAGGAAGGTAAAGGTGATTTCCATGCATAATTAAGGCGCTAAACCATTTGGCTTAGAGTCCATTGAGAGGAAAGGCATAATCTGTTGAGTATAGGGAGTCCCAACTATGAAATTCAAGTCTACACACATGAGCACTGTACCTGCCATTAGTAAGGAGGGCTCTGTAGAGACTACCTCAGTTCTGAGATAGCTAAGCCACCCTTAGCTCAGCACAAAAAGCTTGTGCCAGGGAGGGCTGGTCTGTGTTCTGTGTATGTGCCAAAGCACCTCACTAGCTGAGACTTTTGACCTGGATCTTATATTCACTCCTTAAAGCATCATACCTTTCCAACACCTCTCCTCCACTCCCACTTGCCTCCAGTCCACTTCTCCCTGTGTTTCAAGATCTAGGTGGCCACTACCCACTAGCATCCCTCATCCACACTCCCTAGGGATTGTCCTAGGTGTGTTTATTCATAATCAGATGGACAGCAAATTCTTAAACTGTGAGCCATGGCCCCATATGGGTCACATAACTGATTATAGGGTCAAGAATAATTTGGCTGTTGCACACAAACCAAACACTAATTCAAAACCAAACTCCTAACAAATCCTGGGTATTTCTGGCAGTGCTTATGCATGTTGTATCGTGTTGTGTCATTCACTACAGCCTTGTCTCTGAACACACACACACACACACACACACACACACACACACACACACACACAAATGCACTGCACACAACATGCACCACACAACACCAGCAATGCTACCTTGAATGCCTCAGCTCAGAGTTGAGACTTACTAGAAGTTATGAACTACAAGGTTCTCACTGTCCATACAAACCCTTCTGTCTTATAGAAATATAATGGTTTAATTGTAGAAAACAAAGACTTTAATTACTTTTTCCTTCTGTCATTCCTCAGCATGTATCTAATTAGTATATATTGGGTTACACAGAATTGGGAAGTTTGGCCTTTTTTTTTTTTTTTAGAATGCAATTTGAGATACTGGCTTAAGATTCATCTAAAAAAAAATTAATGAATTTGACTAAGGATTAGAACAAAATTTCAAACAATTTCTAAAATGATCCTAAACAGACTTGTGATTTTATACAATGTATTTGTGACAACTGGTGGAGAATTCTTGAAAAGAAATGGAGTTAACAAAGGCTGATTACAACCTAGAATTTGGAATGTAGCAGGTCTGGAGCCTAATTACAATTTCTCTTGGGCTATCTTTGGCCCCTTACAAAGTAATTCCTTGTCAATTCTATGCCATACCTAACATCTGATAAATAGATTACAACCTTTGAAATGTATTAACTTAATAAAATCCTATTATCTGCTAACCACAGGACTAAAAATGCCATCAGATAGCCTCTGAGGCCAATCTGCCTGGCTATAACCTCCCTCTCTGATGGTCCCATCAATGTGATCTTTAAATGCTTAATTTATGACTTCTTTAGTCTGCACCTCTACAACTTCATGAAACTGCTTCTATGGGATTACCTGTAGTAATCCGGTTTCGTGTCTCCAGGCCAGAGTCACTCCAACGTGTCTCCAGAATAAACTGCCTCTTACTCCCTTTGAGGTGGGAGATGTTTTTGCATTAACATCAGCATCAACAATTACAAAGCCAACATATCAGTCAGTTCTGAGACATGTCAAAGATGTTCCATGTCCCCTGGTGTCATAGACTGCAGCCAGGAGCTAATTCTTTACACGAAAATAACAAGCATGTCACCTCAGTCAGAAACTTTGCTTCGGGCTTAAAGAAAAGGTAACATTGTAATACACAGAAGACTTGTTTTAAAATGAATTCATTATGGTGTGTTATGGGGAATGACCAGCTCAGCAGACACTCCCAGGATACAGAGTTCTGCCCCAGAAGGCATGTGCTGGAGGGGTGGATGATACTTACCTTCAGTTTAGTACACTGCACATCTGTCACAAGCTGGGAAAAGTCTGTCTTCACAGTGGGCATGTGATTTGCGTATAAGAAATGTAGGCAACCCGCTGTTAGTCAACAGTGAATAATTCAGAGAAAATGTCAAATAAAACGTGTTTAAACTTAAATATAGCTTAAGCTTAAATTATGCGTTGTGGTGTTTGTTCTGGGGTCTGGCTTCAGAATGGAAAACGTTTTAAGGAAAAACTTCATAGATTTGGAAGGAGGGGTTAAACTTTCGGGGAAGGCTAAGAAAAGAGATACTCAAATAGAATCAGTAGAGTGGGTGCCCAGCTTGGGAGAAGCTCTGACGTCAGCACTAGCTTCAAATTCCTAAGGCAGTGCCTAGTCAGTCCCTTTGCCGAAGTCCTCTAGCGGCAACTTTGAGATCAGATACCAGCTTTCCTGCATCAACAGCGCCACCTGGTGGTTCCATGCTTTCCCGGCCACAATGTGTGGTTCACTGGCTGCAGCACCTGCCTGAGTAGTGTAGTCCCGGCACTACACCACCACCACCCCCAACTCCGATGACGTATAGGATTGACACAGGTGGGCCATTGTCTGGACTTTTGATCCCGCCTAGCTGGAAAGATACACATTGCTGTAGTCTAGATGCTAGTGAATGTATATCGCCAAGGTTTCGGGTGTTGAAAATTTAGTTCCCTGTGGAGGTGTTGAAAAGAAAGAAATGTGATTGGATGACACTATTTAGAGGTGAGCCCTTGGGATGAGGTTTGGATTAAAGAAAGTCATCAGGGTGGTGTCCTTGTGACTGAAATCTAGTGGCTTTGTAAAAGGAGTGGGTGAGAACAGAAGATTCACATGCTCTCTGCTCTTTGCTGTTTAAGAGCCTGTAACTCTCGGTTACTTGGGAGGTCTGTCAGCAAGAGAAGCATCAACGAATTGACCCCTCACCCTTGCATCTCCAGAAGTAGGAGCCAAAACAAACCTGTTTCTTTATAAAGTAACTCTACCTCAGATCCTGTGTTCTAGTAATGTAGATGTAGATGTCCTTAAGTACATGGTGTTGGAAGCATCCAGTTCCTTAGGTGGTAAGTGCTCAGAAATTTTTGTTTTATGTTTAAAATTTGCAATTTGAAGACTTTCTGACCTGCACTGAGGCACCTGTATGGGGCATGTGGTGGTAGCTTCGTTGGGAGTCCTCTGACTGTGCTCCTCAAAGCACTGTGGTATCGTTTCCCCCAGAAGAAAGGGCTTGCAACTGCGCTCATTTTACCTTACGTTTTGTTTTCTTTCATTTGCTTTATCCCCCTTCCCCTCCACACACTGTGCCTGTCCACTCCGAAGTCAGTCAGTCTAACACAATTCCACAGCCTAACAAGCATTGCCAAAACAGATCAACAGTCAATCTTCACACACACACACACACACACACACACACACACACACCCCAGAGTGATTTAGCCAAATATAGCAGCATGTATCTTGATAAGGCCTAGCTGATGTTTGAAACTTAATGGTTGCCTTCCAATGCCAGAAAGAATGGAAAGTAGATGATCCCAAATGAGTCCAAGTCCTGGCCCATCGAGCTGCAGGGTCTTCATCAACCAGAGGAGCCAAAGCTGAATGGCAATGCGTATCAAGTCAGGAAATGCTGAGCTCAGTGAAGAGAGCAGACTATAGTGGTGATGATTCTTCGGTGATGGTACTCCACATCCTCCCTGTTAGAAATGTTTGTTAGACCCTCCTGCACCGCCCCTGCAGACGCCCTGCCTCTCTCAATGGCTCTGGTCACTTACTTCACAATTTCAATCAGGAAAAGGAAATTATCTTACTATTTTTTCCCAAGTTTTTGTACTTTTACATCTATTTCCACCAAGTGTTCTAGGCTTCACAGTTAATAACAGGTTTAGTCAGGCTGAAAGGGGAATACATAGTCACAGATGTCCACTCCAGGTGACTGCATGAGCCAAAAGCCCCACTATAAGCACCATCCAGCAACCATTTACATGGGCCTCCTCTTCAGCCCTTTCCAAAAGCCAACAAAGATTGGATTCTAGGTACATAACATCCAGCTCAACATAGCCCATAGGTCCTCTCAACAAATGTGCTAACTCTCACGGTCCAGAGATGTCTGAATGCAAGCATGGCTGAGAAGTGGCTACATAGTTCCTTGAGGCAAGAGAAGGCCAAAGGCACTGTGGCCCTTATGTTTGACCCTTCTTTCTTTTCAGGAGCTGAAGGACTTTGGGTTTGGGGAAGCTAATCTTGAATAATCCCAGTCATGAACAGAAATGTAATAACTATCTATAGCATGAAAATAACTATCTACGTGTCAGTTGGCATCCAAGCTTCTCTGTCAATTGAGGAATTTGTTATCTAAGCCAGGGACACTTCAAGAATGAAAATGAGCATCCTTACTAACAATGCAGGGACCACATGTATAACCACATAACATCCTTGTACAACCCAAAGCACAGAGTCATCCAGTTACATATATGACCTTAAGTCATGTGGTAGTCATGTTTGAGAAAATCCCTCCATAAGATCAGGCTGTAGGCAAGTCTACAGAGCATTTTCTTAATTAGTGATTGATGTGGTAGAGCCCAAGCCATTGTGGGTGGTGCCGCCCCTGGGCTGTTGGTCCTGGGTGCAACAGAAAGCAAGCTGAGTAAGCCAATAAGCAACACTCCTCCACAGCTCTACATCAGTTCCTGCCTCTAGGTACCTTTCCTGTTTAAATTCTTGTGTGTGGGGGGGGGGGGGCTTTTTGAGACAGAGTTTCTCTGTAGCTTTGGAGCCTTTCCTGGAACTCGCTTTGTAGACCAGGCTGGCCTCAAACTCACAGAGATCCTCTGCCTCTGCCTCCCGAGTGCTGGGATTACAGGTGTGCGCCACCACCACCCGGCTATCCTGTTTAATTCTTATCCTGAATTCCCTCAGTGATGGAGTGTGACCTGAGAGTTGTAAGCTGAAACAAACCCTTTCTTCCCCAAGCTGCATTTGCTCATGGTGTTTTGAATTATTGGTACCAAGACAGAGGGTACTGTTGTAAGAGACCTGACTGTGTTTAGGGGAGAATTGTGGGAGAACTTTGGAACTTTGGGCTGAAAACCCATTGACTACTCAGAGATTAATGGGCTGTTCTGTGAGAAGTTGGAAGACAAGAATGTTGAGAGCAATGGAGGCCCAACCTGTGAAGTTTCAGAGGGAAGCAAAGATTCTCTCAGGGCCATTCAAGTGGTATTTTGAATTAAGAACCACTAAGGCGAAACATCTACAGCCCAGCAAGAGTTGATAAAGGTGTCAAGATGGAGAAGGACTATCTTTTCAACAAATGGTTCTGTGGCATTTGGAACTCTATATCCAAATGAACAGAATTGAATCCTTTCTCACACCACAGAAAAAAAATTAACTCAGAACTAAGCTGCAAATATCAAACTTTTAGACGAAAATATGTGCAAACCTTTGTGACTGAGTGACAGCTGCTTTGGGCTATTGAGTTATTTCTTATTTAACAAAACAGTGTTAAAATTGATCTGAATCCCTAACATCACAGGAACCCCATGCTCCCACAGTTCATCAGTTGATCTCATGTCTCTCGCTCACCAAAGCAGGCAAAAGTGAGTCACACATGCACCATAGCCCCTGATACTAAACGAGAGGCGCCGAGTTCCCAGGAGACAAGTTTCTCAGATCTTGACAAGTTTTGCATCTCTTGAGTCCTATCAGGAAGCAGGGAGAGTTGCTACGGAATCTAATGGGCACAGAAAAAGACCTGTTTCAGCCTATTCCACAGTGCTCAGAACAGCTACAACAGCAAAGGCTATCTCAAAGCCCCTGGTCTCCAGGTTGAGAAATCCTGCCATTGGATGCTCTTGAAAAGCCCTGGTGCCACTGTTTGGCTTGGCTTTGGCGCTTGCTCACCTGCTAACAACGTGTCCCTGGGTCAGTGATACAACCTTCCCTGAGCCTCTTTCCTATCCATTACATTAGGACCACAATGATTTGGGACAATCACTGTGCAAAATAGACTCTTGAAGCTCTGGCCATTTAAACATTAAACAGTTCAAAGTTAATCCTGGCAAACAATAGCAAGGAGTTCTGCCTATGGTCAGCCCCATGCTGCCATATGGCATAGACATAAATACCGTCTGTAACTCCATCTGCTTGACAGCTTTGAAATTAGGATTCCTGATGGATTTTCTTATACTTGGAAGAATCACATTAATCTCATGTATAAAGCAAGATCTTGTTAGTATTTTATATCATCCTTTTTTCAAATTCTTCTGCCCTGCCCCCGAGGGTAATTGAGTGGCTTTGTGGCCTTCAGGCACAGAACCTCATAACGTCAGAAAGGAACATTGCTGCCCTTGGCTGACTTACCATGCTAGTGACTTCTCTAGTCTTTCTCTCCTCCTAGCCTTCAAATCATGTATTTCCCATGGTTGCTAACCTAAGGGACTGAGTCAGCATGTGTCCCTTTCTCTTAAAAACATCAATATATGCACAATTCCCTTGTACACTTTCATACACCATTTCCACCACGGAGCCTGTCTAGCCTCACTTCCCCATGCTGGGCACCCAGACAAGCATCACATGTGTTTGCTGTAGCTCTGTCCTCTCAGGACCTGTACAACTCCCCAAATAAGTCAGAGAATGAACCGTAAAGGATGAGGAATATGACCCTAGAACAGTCAATAGCTAAGCAAAGTGGCAGATGCCCAGAGGTGGTCCAGCAGTCATCAGTGTTCAAGACTGCACCTCTGAAGGTACTCAGGAAGGATGATCATCCTCCCTCCCCGCCCCGCTTCCTCTGTTCCCCACAGCATCGTTCACATCACAACAAAAGCCACAAGGCACTGTATGAGATAACCTGCAGCACTTAGGTTAGGTCTTATTTTGCAGTATCTGCATTAAAGCAGCATGTGGCATCATCACTGCCCATTTGTATCCCAACTGGGAGAAACTTTCAATGAGTCTGTAGTGACTTTTTCTTGTCATTAAGAAGCATTTCTTCCCTTCCTTGCCATCTCCACATGCTTAGTCACTAATATACAATAGCCATGACATCGTAAGTCTCAACATGGCCAAGCCCTATTTGAAGTATTTGGCAACCATGACAGGTTGCTAGTATTAGCCCCATTTTAGGGATGGAGAAATTGAGGATGGAAAAGTTAAATACTTCATCAGTGTTAGTGCTGGGATTCAAATCCAGGCAAGTCAGGTTGTGTAATTTGTGTTCTCCACCACTGAATTCTACCACCTGTCACTGAGCAAAGCAAAAGAGCAACAGAAGAAAAATCAAACACAGTGCTCAAAACATACATTTCTGCTTCTTCTCCTTGGCCCATAGTTAAGAACTGTGATTTCTGGTTCACAAGAGAATAAGAAAGCTATGCCCATCTTGCAGCTGAGTGAGGAAAGAAGAGCATAGCGTAGAAAGTTGCCCTGTGTCAGCACACACACTCAAGAGAGCAGCTGGATTTGTGGGACACTGTGCTCAACAGCAGAGCCGAGAGTGTTTACTCTGTTTGATTTCAGCCCCACCCTGTGATGCTCTGCACTTCTCTGGCTCAGGCAGGTACAGAGATCATTTGAGATTCTTTGACTTGTTTGGCTGGTAACTCAATTTCTTCAACTCTCTGGGGCTCCCCATGGTCCTTAGTATAAAGCCTAAATTACTTAAAGTGACTTAGCAATGCCTCCTCTGGTCTTCTTCCCAGTCCAACTCAAGTGACGTTCATGGAGTTCCATAAGTGAAGAATCCTGCCAACACCCCTTCCCTCTTCTGTAACTGATCTCCCCCACCCACTCACTCTATCTTAATGCTCCAAAAGGACATCAGTTCATCTGTGTCCCGCTGCCTATCAGAGTCGTGGCCAAGACTGGTTGGAGACTGATCCAGAGAACCAGGAAGAGTTCCTCAGAGGTCAGGCAGAATCTCAGCTACCACCCTTTGTTAATAGGCCAATCAGAGCATGAAGTTGGCTACCAGAAGACTGCCAAAAAATCAACAACAAGAGGAAAAAGAAAATTAGGGGGAAAACTCATGCCTGGGGGTTAAAAGGGCACCAGCTGCTAAGATGGTGGGAGGTTGTTGTTATCGGAAAGGCCATCCTCTCTGAGTCCCGCATTCCGGTTCCTAGCAGCTGAGAGTCTCCCCTCAGGAGAGCTGTGGGAACATCTAAAAACAACTCACTGACGGACTCTCATTCATTTTACTGTGGTTTCTCTCCGACCCCCTGAAATAACAAACACAGCTGAGGGACTGCTGCTGCCTTAATTGAGCTGCTGATGGACAGCTGCATAATTTGGAAGCCAAGAATTTCCTCCAGCTGCTACTAGTCCTGCTAGAAGCCCTGTCTGGCTTCTGTTCCTAAGTTCATCAAACTCACTTTCATTCCAAGGCCAGAAATCCAAAGCCAGAAGGACTCAGCCTTGCTCCCTGGAGTGAGCCCTCCAACAGTCCCTGCAGAAGACACTCACTGCGTCCATCACCTCTGCCCTTTTCCCAGGGAAGACTCAGGAGTGCCCAGGGCCCCTTGCTGTACCTGCCTCTCCCTGGTCCCTGTGGAGCCATCCATGCTGCGTTCTTCAATGGTGAACCATTGTCTCTCACCCCCCACATGAGTGTGCCCTCTCCAATAGAGTAATCCCATCAATAAACAAATATTTTATTTCTTCTTTCATTTCTGAAATCTACTCTCATCTGACCACACATCCTGTTGCAGTCATGGCTCCTTCTCTCTGTCCCTCCCCAAAGCAAACATCTACAATTTCTGCTTTCCCTTCTCCCATCCTTTCCTGAATCTGACCAATCTCTACCTTCTTTCCAGGTCTCAGGGTGCTAATTTTCTCAAGGCCATCGGCCCTGTCATCTGTCTGCAGCCATAAGATCACTGTCTTCTTGGGAAGCACACACCTCCAGCTCCTGGATCCCACCCCCCACCCACCCAGTGCCCTGGTCACCCCTTCCCAGCCTTCATTAAGGAGTATCACATCTCTGTGACTTCTAACCCAGGTTGAGTCTTCCCAGGTGACACTGCCCGGCTACAAGGACACATCACAGCATCCTCACTCTGGTGGCGCCAGTGTCACACTGAGCCTCTGCTGAACAGCTTCCTGGCAGTTGCAATTAGAAGTCCCTTAGGTATCTCAAGTGTGACACATCCACAGCAGAGGATAAAACAGGCCCACAGGATCCTTCGTATCAAAGGGACAACTCCGCATTTCAAGTTGCTCACATCGAAAGTGCTGGGGCCAGCCTTGACTCCTCTGTCCTTCTTCCTCCACATCTATCCCAACATCCGAACACATGTAGACAAAGACTCCTTGTCCCCTCTAGCTCTTCTTAACCCCAAGCCACTACACCCTGTGTCCTGTTCTACTGAAGCTGCATGCAAGGCTGCCCCTTGTTCTCCTTGCTCGGTCTCATCCATGTATTCACTCAGTGGCCAGGCTTTGGTGCTCACAGCTCTGTTCAAACACCTCCCCAACCATGTGGCATTTCATCTCACTTATGAAAGAGCTGATATCCTTACTGTGGCTTTCCCAGGGCCTGTGTGGACTCCTGCATTAACTCGCTGCCTTTAGTCCTCAATACCCATCCATTGCTTCCCCTTCAGGACTACCAGATGCTCTCCCCTCAACCTGCACAGCCACTGGCCCCCAGGCTGGCATAGTTCTCTTCATTAACCATGCCAATTTTCAAGTCTCCTAACTAGCTGATGGGAATGTAAACTGGTGCAGCCATTGTGGAGGTCAGAATGGAGATTCCTCTGTAGCTAGTTTTCTCTCCAGGTCTGGCCAAGCCCCGGCAGTCCTGACAGCCCACTTATAAAAAATCACTCAGACACTTATATTATTTAAACTGTTTGGCCTAATGGCTCAGGCTTCTTGCTAGCTGTTCTTATATCTTAAATTAACCCATTTTTATAAATCTATACCTTGCCACATGGCTCATGGTGGCTAGCAGCATCTCTCTGACTCAGCCTTCCACTTCCCAGAATTCTCTTCTCTCCTTGTCCTGCCTATACTTCCTGACTGGCTCCTGGCCAATCAGTGTTTTATTTTTTAACTGATCAGAGCAACACATTTAACATATAGAACATCCCATAGCATTCCTCAAATAAAAATAGAGCTACCACCAGGTGGTGGTGGTGCACGCCTTTAATCCCAGCACTCAGGAGGCAGAGCCAGGCAGATCTCTGTGAGTTTGAGGTCAGCCTGGTCTACAGAGCAAGATCCAGGAAAGGCACAAAGCAACACAGAGAAACCCTGTCTCGAAAAACCAAAAAAAAAAAAAAACAAAAAAAATAGAGCTACCATTTGTCATGTGGAAGCCTGGACAGGGGAGAGATGCCCTCCTCCTCTGCCCACCAATGTCTGAGGCAGGTGGGAGAGCTAGCCCTGAGGTCAGAAGGGTGGGAAAGGTGCCTCTGCCAGCTACCAGCTGCAACACTCAGGAGAACTGACCCTGCACCTCACCTGGATAGCACAATAGAGCCAATCCTGTTGGCAGAGATGTGGGTGAGCCGGTCCTGAAGTTGTTTACATGAAATACCTATCCTCATTACTCATCTGTCATGTGGCGGCATGAGTGGAGGAGAGAAGCCCTATCCCCAGACCCATGAGTGCTTGAGGCAGGTAGGAGAGCTGGCCCTAAGATCACAAGGGCAGAAGAGCTGCCCCTGACTACCACCAGCTGGAATACTCAGGAGAACGGGCTCTGAACCTTGCCTGGGCAGCAGAGTAGAGCCAATTCTGTTGGCAGAGGTGTGGGTGAGCCATCCCTTAGCTGTGAGCATGGGAGGGCTGTCCCTATTAGCCATCTGTCATGTGGTGGCATGGGCAGGGGAGAGACAACCTCCCCCTCCTGCCCATCAACACCTGAAACAGGTGAGAGAGCTGGCCCCAGGGTCATAAGGGCAGGAGAGATTCTAGAGCCTGCTGCCAGCTGCAACACTCAGGAGAGCAGGCCCTGCACCTTACCTGGGCAGTACAGTAGAGCCAATCCTGTTGGCAAAAGTGTGGGTGAGCCAACCCCAAAGTTATGAGCATGGGAGAACTGTCCCCATTACTCATCTGTCATGTGGCAGCATGGGTAGGGGAGAAATGCCCTCCCTCCCCATGTTCCCCACCCATCATCACCTATAGAGAGAGGGAGAGCTGGCCCTGAGGTCAGAAGGATGGGAAAGCTGCCCCTGCCTGACACCAGCTGCAACACTCAGAAGAGCAGGCCCTGAATCTCATGTGGGCAGCCCAGTAGATCTGACCCCATTGATGGAGGAATGAGTGAGCCATCCCCAATATTGTGAGCATGGAAGAGCTGTTCCCATTACTCACCTGTCATGTAGTGTCATGGGCTGGAGAGAAATGTCATCCCTTCCTCAATGCCCATCAATGCCTGAATCAGGTGGGAGAGCTGGCCATGGGGACAGAAGGCCAGAGAACTAACCCTGACCCTCATCTGCTGCAGCACTTGGAAAAGTGTCCCCTGTGCCACATCTGAGCAACACAGTGGAGCTGGCCCTGAAGGTGTAAATGTGGGAGATCTGACCCTGAGCACATGAAAGCAGGAAAACTGGACCCGCCCCTTACTCATCCCTGCAAAGGGTGAACTTGCCAAGGCAATACTAGAGAGCTCACTCTGGTGGTGAGGAAAAGGGAGAGCTGGGAGGCTGACCAACCCTGAAACTACACAGGCCCAGAACCAAATCCACACCATCTGCGATCTGCTGGAGTACATGAAGGGGCTGGTTCTGCAGACCCAAAACTGCAGGATTTCCACAACACAGGGCAACAGCAGGATAACCAAGAGGACTTTCAATGAAGGCCCAACATCAATAGTATAGCAGAAAACAAAGACCTCAAACCAGACCAATGACTCTGCAATGAACACTTGCAAGTAAATATATATGGACAAAAGGGTTGACTACATGACTCACTGTGTCACGCTACAGCTTCCATGATGAGATTTTTTTTCCCCTTTTTTTCTTCTTTCTCTTAAATTTTATCGAGGGCAGGGGATGCAAGGTCAGAAGGTCGATACAGAGGGATGGGTAATGAATGGGACTGAGATGCATGATGTGAAAGACACAAAGAATGAATAAAAAGAAAGTTAAAAACATAGAGCTACAATAAATCAGCACTACCACTTCTGGTGTACACCTGAAGGACTCTGAGTCAACACAGTATGGAGATATCTGCACTTCCGTGACTGTTGCTGTACTAGTCACAACAACAAAGATATCAAGCCAGCCTTGGTTATGATAAGAGATAAGGTAGATTTGAAATCGTAGACTCACAAATAAAGGATAAATAGAATATTTTCTTTGAATTTGCCAAATATAAATAGACTAAATATTGTAACTGTAAGTCTTGCTTGGTAATTATTTTGCTATATACAATTTTACTATGTTAAAGTTAAAACTTTCCTTTTTAATTAAACAGAAAAGGAGAAATGCTGTGGGATAATGCTTTTGTACACTGGTTTAATAAAACACTGATTGGTCAGTAGCCAAGCAGGAAGTATAGGCGGGGTAAGCAGACAAGGAGAATTCTGGGAAGAGGAAGGCTGAGTAAGGAGACACCAGCCTACCATCCAGGGAACAGCATGTAATGGCATACAAGCAAAGCCACAGAAAACATGGCAACATATAGATTTTAAAAAATGGGCTGAGTTTAAATATAAGAGCTAGTCAGTGGTAGGCCTGAGCTAATGGCCGAGCAGTTTTAATTAATATAAGCTTCTGTGTGTTTACTTGCGACTATGGGGCTGGCAAGTGAAAGAGATTTGTCCCGACTGCAGGCCAGGTGGGACACAGGAAAACTTTCAGTTACAAGGTTAAATTATAGATGAATACAGGAAGAAACTGTGATAAGTGTGCACAATGCAATTTTATTCAGAGATAAGTAACGAAATGATGACATTCACATAAAATGGATGAAATTGGAAATCACTATGCCAGGCAAAATGAGTCAGACAGAAAGTCCATCACATTTTCTCTCATATATGAAATCTAGATTTAAATTTGATGGAGGGTGTGATGTGCACATATAAAGGAAACTATGAGATGGGAAGAGAGGCTCTATTAGGAACAGAAGAGGGAACAAGAGACAGTATTGGAATGCAAACAGAAAGCAGTAGTGGGAGTGAGGAGACCAGGAAGAGGAAGAAAGACAGAGAGGATGGACAGAGAGGTGAGGGAGTAGGAACAAATTATAATGGCTTGATTTATGACAACATCACAAGAAAATCTGTTTCTTTATAAGCTGACCAAAAGTAATAATTTTTTTAAATGCCCCTGGTCAGAGAAGCTTTCTCTGACCATTTGAAGGCATAGCAGATCCATCCAGATACAATGGGAAAGAACATAGTTCTCAGTTTTCCAGGAATGAAAAGCCAAAGAATTTGTCTAGAGGTCAGTGGTTTCTGTGCATTCAAGAATGAGTTTCCTTCTCCCCCGACACTTGGCAGTAGAATATCAATTTTATGAGAGAAGGCGACATGCCTGATGCCCTGCCACATTCCCAGTGCCTACAGCAGTGACTAGAATGTAGATGGTCCTTTGTGTGTGCACTGGGCAGTGCCATGAGTGCTTTATACAAATTAATCACTTCACCCAACCAGGATGCCACAAGGCATATGATGAGGTCATCATTCTCATTTCATGAAAGTCAATTAATGAAGGTCAAATATTTCTTCCAGTCTGAATAAATATGTGAAATACTGTCTTCCCTGGCTTTTCTACCATCATCATCATTATCACCTTGACCCTGGCCAGAGTTATGGCTCTGTTTACAGTGCCTCTGTCCTGCTCTGAGAGTAAATCCCAACCTGGATGGATGGATAGATGGAGGGAGGAAGGGAGGGAGGGATGATGGATGATGGATGATGGATGGATGGATGGATGGATGGAGGGATGGAGGGAGGGAGGGAGGGATGGATGATGGATGGGCGCATGGATGGGTGATAGATGATGGATTGTTGGATGGATAGATAGATGTATTATGAGAGGATGGATGGATAAATGGATGGATATAAGTGGATAGATTCACTGATTCATGCAATTATGACATAAAAGGCCAACCCAACCACTTCTAAATCACTGATTTTAAAATCCCTAGCTTTGAAGTCAGTCACTCCTGGGTTGAAGTCCCAGATTCACCTATTATAATAATCAATGTAACTATTGACATGTTATGTTCTCTGAATTTCAGTTTCTACACCTTTAAAATAGTTCTCCTTGCCTCCACTCTCCAAAAGGTTAACACTAGACATATTTGGATACCCTTGTATCAAAGGAAGTCAAATTTTGTCACCTACTTATCTGAGGCTATACATGTATGCAAGGCTCCTAGAACAATGCTCCTTGACTCACCAAAATATCTACTTTGCTAATTGTTATTATTTACTGTCAATCCGATACTAGATTCTAAGGAATCATAAGTGAAGAAATAAGCATAGTTTTTATCCACATTAGGCTTTAGTCTATTCTGGAAGATGGGCCTTAAACCAGAATCTGGCATCCAGGATATTCTAAGCAACCTGAACTCTGGCACAAATGAGACAGGTGCTGTAAAAGAATGTATTTTGAGAAATAGAAAAGGACTAACAACAAGTGAATTTTGTCACTAACAAGATAAATGACATATAGAAACCTGTGGGAACACATAAGAGAAAAACATAAGCCAGACATTGCTGTGGGATGTTCTGTATGTCAAATATGTTGCTCTGATTGGTTAAAATAAATAAAGTGCTAATTGGCCAGTAGCCAGGCAGGAAGGATAGGGTAGGTGGGGCAAGGAGGAGGAGAATTGTGGGAAGTGGAAGGCTGGGTAGAGAGATATGGCCAGCCGCCACCATGACAAGGAAGATATAAGGTACTGGTAAGCCACGAGCCAAGTGGCAAAGTATAGATTAATAGAAATGGGTTAATTTAAGATAAAAGAAGTAGATAACAAGAAGCCTGCCACGGCCATACAATTTGTAAACAATATAAGTCTCTGTGTGTTTACTTGGTTGGGTCTGAGCGACTGTGGGACTGGCGGGTAAGTAAGATTTGTCCTGACTGTGGGCCCAGCAGGAAAACTCTAGCTACAAGACATTGTAGGACGTGGGTTTCCTTTAAGAAATGTCTCAGAGAGAAATATTTTAGGTCAAGGGAGAATCCTGTGAAAAAGCCTGATAGGAAGGCATAGAGATCAGTCTATCAGAACAGAGAACATTCCAGTGCAATCATTGCTCAGAGACAGACACAGTGAGAGATGAGCTGCACGGGTACTAGGTCTTAAAGAGCTCTGAGATCATTTAAGACGATGTTTTTTTTTCTTTTCTTTTCATTAGTGAGACTCTAATTTAATTACATTTCCCCCTTCCTTTTCCTCTTTCCAACTCCTCTAATATACCCCTCCTTGGTCTCTTAAAAATTCATGGCCTCCTTTTTTTGTTAACTGTGGTTTTACACACACACACACACGTGTGCACACACACACACACACACACACACACACACACACACACTGCTAAATACACAAACTCAAATCTGTTTGATCTGTGTAATGTTACTGTATACATATGGTTTAAGAGCTGACCACTTGGTATTAGATGACCAGTTGGTGTGCTCTCCCTGGGGAAGACTATTTCTCCCACTCTCTGCCTTCCCTTAATTGTCTCTAGTTCTTTGTACGGGGTTAAAGCCTCCTGGGCTTTCCCTGCCCACCTTAGCATGTCTATTGTTGTTTTCCATGTGCAGCTCTTGTTTAGGTAGTTAGGCTGGTGAGACTTTATGGGTGTAGCTTCTGACATTACTAGGAGACATGATCCTCAAAACAAGCTCTTTGAAAGGATGATGGATTTATCTAAGTACAACAGGGATCCTAAAGGCCCTTTAAGATAGAGAAATATAATTAGGTATTTATTTTTAAAGCTACTTGTCTCAAAATTTAATGTACTAAGGCATAACCTGGGAATTGGGTCACAGCAGACTGTCTGTTTAGTGTATTTGGAGTAGAGCCTGGGATCCTGCATTTTTAATGAACTCTCACAAGGCACCAATGGTGCTGGTCCACAGATGCCACTTAGAGCACTGAGGTTTTGGTGTGCTCACCCCGGCTTGTCCCAGAAAATGGGTTAATTCCAGGGAGAAAGAGGCATCAGCTGAATGAGTAGCGATGAAGAAGCGGGCTAAGGGAGTGGTCATTGGAGAAGGAACAAAAATAGACATGGTAGGACTTTGGGAGAAACAAGACCAGACTCTTGTTCTGGTTCCTAGCCTGGGTATCTAAATAAATCATGGTGGCCTTCACCAGGACAAGAGAAAGAGCAACAGAATTTGAAAGAGAAGATGAAAGGTGCATTTCTGAGGTTCTCCTGAAATTACTAAATGTAAATACTAAACAAAAAGATAAACATATAGATCCAAAACTCAGAAGAGAGTTCAATACAAGAGGGACATATCTGGAAGCCACCTCTAGATTTGTGTTTTTCTTTTCTTCTTTGCAAAAAAAAAAAAAAAAAAAAAAAACCTAGAACTATAATTTCCTTTCTTCTAGAATCCCTTAGGGTTCCAATATGATGGGCAGTGAACAGAGAACTCCTTATCACTTCCTCTCTTGAGTCTGTCCACTCATGTTCCTCACAGCATCACTGGAACCTTTAGGGAGCAAGGCACCCTTCGTGGGGGCTGATGGGTAGCTTATCCTGGATCTTTGTACCAACCCACTGAAGCCCAAGCCTAGTCTCCTTCACAGAGTATTTGAGAGCAGAAAATGAGAGAAGATTATGAAGAGTGATTGGCAAAATGCCTGGTAGAGAATTGAGGAATGGCAGGATAACTAGACTGTGTACCATGCCCAGTAGACCCAAGGATGTAGAAGAACTCTAACCCCAGAAGATGGGTAACCCTAGTAAGGCACATGAATTGGAAATGAGTATAGTCAAGAGCTGGCCTTATACAGACTGACTATATCTGGGACATGAGGACAAGGTCTGTAGGACTAGGTACAAGATTACTGCTGACTGACAGACCAAGCTATTGGCCTGGACTCTAGGAAACTCCAAGACAAGACTGGGATTTGTGCTAGACAGTGGGATACTCAAGTGACTTTGGGCATGGAGTCTTCAGTGTCCTGTTTCATACCTTCATACTTTGGTTAGCTCACCTCCCTCTACTTTTCCTTTTCAAATCTCAAGTCATCAGTTCTAAGACTTCCCTGGCCCTCCCATTTCAGTTTCCATTAATAATTGCTCTGTAGTTTACCTGCATCATCCTGGTATATGTCTGTAACCTACAACCAGCTACAAATTCCACATGACTATAGACTGGAATAACAGGAAACAACATCCAAGAGGCAGAACCAGTCTGTGCTGCAGTTAGGTGTGAGCAGTTTGACAGACTTGGTAGTTGAAAATGACTCCTAGTATAGAACACCCAAAATGTCAATAAAGCATTCTTTAAATCCCTTAGACTTACCTGAGTTGACATGAGAATAAAAACAATGTCTAGAGACAAGGATCAATGAGAAATGATCAATCCAGAGAGATAAGCAAACACTGAAACAGGCATTTCTCAAGAGCCAACTGGCAATCCCTGGTAGTCTGGGAATGGCTTTAATGGGCCATGTGGGTATATACAAAAAGAAAGCCTAAAACTAGAATGGGTAAGAGGCTGGATTCAAGACCTCATTAAATCAAAAGCCTCTGAAACAAATAGTCTCATCAGTGGGTTTTTTTTAAAAAGCCTTCCAGACTATCACAGACTGGGGGAAGGAGGGAGAAAGGGAAAACAGAGGATACTAGAGGAGAGTGGAGGTTATTGATGAGACAGGTATGGAAGAGTCAAAATGGACCCTACTTTTGGCTAAACGATGCTGAGGCAAAGTGCTTTTATTTCTTTCCTTAATGCAACACTGACACATTATTAGTGATTCTATGTTTATTATTAATGATTCAAACCAACCACACATCATTAAGCAGTTTGTTTGAGTTCTTTCTGATTTTCAGTGTGTCGCTCAAAGCTATATATTTCCCTTGTGGGACTGCCTTTAATGTCCCAGAAATTTTGTTGTATTTTGCTTTCAATTACTTCACTTTATTCTAGGAAACTTTTATTTCTTCCTTGGTTTCTACTTTGATCAGTTCTTTAATCTCTATTAGTCTGTGTACTTACTAGATTTGTTGGCTGTGTATTTTGTTTTATTGCATTGTGATCAGATAGGATACACTTACTTCTTTCAATATTTCTAAATTTGTTAAGATTCATTTTTCATCCAAGGATGTGGTATATTTTAGAGACGTTTCCATGAGTAGAATGTATATTCTTTGGTGTTTGAATGGAATATTCAGTGAGTATCTGTTAAGTCAATTCGATGTATATTGTCAATTAATTCTAATGTTTTTCTGGTTATTTTTTCCAGATGATCTCCTTGTTGAAGAAAGTGGGGTATTATTAATACATGCACACGAATATATACACATCACACACATGACACAAACATATACACACAGACCACACACACAAAAGATGTTAAGAGAAGGAGTTTAAAGAGCTCCCAAGGAGGCACATCCTGCCTCACCCTGCCCCAAACCGAAGCTCAAGGAATAATCTATCTAGGACTATTGATAATACTCCCTCTCAAGGCACAAGCTTGGTAACATCCCAGCCTCATGACTTCTGTCTGTAAGGTCATCAAATACACCCATGGTGATCACTCAAGTTTCTGACAATATTTCATTATTAGTATTAGTATTATTATTATTATTATTATAAGACCACTAAATGAGTACATAGACTTTGTTTGAAAATCCAAAGTGTGGGAGACAGATTGCAAACCAACAGACCTCACTCCCATGCTTCCTGGTTGGCTATGTGACTTTAAAGCATTGTTTATTCCCACCCTTCTCTTCTGTTGACTTCTATTTCATAAAGTTTCTAAAAATCCTCGGGCCTTTTGTGGACTCTAAGACCATGGCAAATAAGTCTACCCACCACTTTCTCTCTAAAGAAATAATCAATACTGGCTCCTGAGCAGTGAGAGTCTGTTAGGTGTGTTTCCAAGCTTTAAGACACTGGGAAGAGAGAAGCCAATCATAAATGTAAAATATTCATGACACTAAAATCATTTTAACCACTAAAGAGAACCTGAAGCATGGAAGTATAAAGGTTATACCAATCACACTCTTCCCTAATTTTAAAAAAGCATTGCTTCGCTGGGCAGTGGTGGCGCACACCTTTAATCCCAGCACTCGGGAGGCAGAGCCAGGCGGATCTCTGTGAGTTCAAGGCCAGCCTGATCTCCAAAGCGAGTTCCAAGAAAGGCGCAAAGCTACACAGAGAAACCCTGTCTCAAAAAAAATAAACCAAAAAAATAAAAAAATAAAAAAATAAGCATTGCTTCAATTTGCCCTTTCCCAATTAATCAGAACCTACTCTGGGATTCAGTGAGATCCCATTTTCTGCCAATATCTTACACCCTGACACTAGAGCATGGTGCTGCCAAAATCTTACTGATGATAGTTTCTTTGGTTCAACAATGGCAGCAGTAATTATCGCCACTTAGTACTGTTTGGTGATAGGTTCTGAGAAGAGGAGAGACAGTGACAAAAATAGAGGATTCCTTTTTTTTCATCCCCCTCCCCCAAGATGCCAAGGCTAAAAAAGAGAAAATAACATGAACAAGAATTTAAAGATTGCCCAGGTTACCACCCCCAGCATGAGACTCTTCACTATTTACCAGATCTTTCCTGTGCCTCTTTCCTGTGGTGAGAAAGGGAGTTCTGAGCCTGTGCCTTGGGTTCTCCAGAAGAGGAGGTAGGCCTGAGTTCATGATCTCCGTGCTTTTCCTTTCACAGTGGGATTCTGATGAGACTTCCTTCTTCAAAGGGTTGTCACAAGGGCTAAAGATGAAGCCTTTAGAAAACGCCTTCCACACAGCAAGCAATAAATAAAATAGCACTGTTGATTATGGCATGCTAGTGATTAATTTTCTACAGCTGTTATTTATTTTGTAAAATGGAAGAGTCTTTAGATTATTTGTGCCCCTGTGTGTTCTATATCCCCATGGAACAAAAGGGACTCCTAGAAGAAACTTGATTTTTTTTTCTTGACTAACAACGTGGTTTAATGGTGCCATAGGTTCGTATGTTTGAATTCTTGGGGAGTAGGTATGAACTTGTTGGAGGAAGTATGTCACTGAGGATTTCAAAAGCCCAAGACAGTACCAGTGTTCTCCCTGTCTTCTTGCTGCCTGCAGATCTGGATGTAGAACTCTCAGATATTTCTCCAACATCTTATCTACCTGCATGCTGCCATGCTTCCTGCCATGACAATGGACTAAACCTCTGAACTATAAATGAGCACCAATGAAATGCTTTTAGAAGAGTTGCCTTGGTCATGGTGTCTCTTCACAGTAATAGAACACTGGCGAAGGCAGAAGTTGGTACTAGGGACTGAGGTATTGCTGTGACAGGCCTGACCATGCTTTGTTTGGAGGAACATGAAACACTTTGGGACTTTGGAAGTAGAAAACTGATTGGACACTTTAAGTGATGATTAAAGGGCCATCCTAGTAGAAGTATGGAAGACAGTAGTGCTAACAGTGATTTGAACTGTTGAGGCCTAGCTCAAGAGGTTTCAGAGGGAAAGAATTTTAGTGTGTGGCCAAAAGATTAATCTGGTGATATTTTGGTGAAGAATGTGGCTGCTTTTCTGAAAAGTCTATGTCTGAGGCTAAATTGTAGAGTTTGTATAAACAGCATTGGCAGAGGAGATTTCAAAACAGCCTAATATTGACTCTGTCGTGTGGTTATTAGTGGTGCCTCTTATGCAGATCTATAATAAGAAGAAATAAGCTGAGAAAGAAAAAATACAAAATGAACAGTTTAAGAAGAAATGGAGTACCAGAATGTGTAATAGAGCTAAGTCTAGTGCTCAAGGATATAAAAACGTTTAAAGAAAAGTCTGATCCTAAATGAAATAAAGGGAGTGGTGACTTGGAGCAAGACCCGGATAATCTTCTAACTTGTGAAAAGGACTTGAAGAAAAGTTTAGGACTGGGTGTTATGGCAAACACCTTTAATCTCAGTACTCAGTGGGCAGAGGCAGGCAGATCTCTGAGTTCAAGGCCAGCCTGGTCTATAGAGTAAGTTTCAGGACATCCAAGCTTATCAATGAAAAAAAATTGAAAATAGAAATCTGGTGAAAATGTATTTGAATGACAAGACCATGTTCCAGCCCAAGCAAGGAGAAGAATTTGGCAGCTTCAGCCACATGGTTCTGGCTTTAGAGTCAATGATAGAAGAAGGAGGTTGTAGAATCTCCCGCTGCAGCTAAGAAAAGCTGCTGGGTCAGGCGTGTGTGAGGGATGTCACTGCATGGAGGCCCAGAGAGGTCTTTCTGTAAAGCTAGGAAGGTGAAGCCTGGATTGCCTTGGAGACCCCAAAATGTTGGAGATACCAGAGACATGGGATACCTGGCCAAGAGAGCTTTAAGTGATGATTAAAGGGTCATCCTAGAAGAAGTATGGAAGACAGTAGTGCTAACAGTGATTTGAACTGTTGTGTGTGTGGAACCAGCCCAAGAAAGAGAAGTGTGTTGCAGTCAACAAACCTGAAAGAAGATGGAGATCTGAAGAGTGCTTTGACATGGAGATGCTGAATTTGGAGTTTGTCCAACTAGTTTTCAGTCTGGTTTTGATACAGTGTTTCCTTATTATGATTCCTTTCCTCCCTTTTGGAATGGTAATGTATATTCTGTGCCATTGTATGTTAGAAGCATATGATCTACCTTTTTATTTTGATTGTACAGGGGATTATGGTTAAGAGATTACCCTGAGTTTCAGATACTTAGGACTCTGAAACAGTATTGAGACTGTTATTGACCATGGGGACATTTGAAGTTAGACTGAATAGATTTTTGAATTACTATCTGGTTACAAGTATAGAGGAACCAGAGAGTAGAATGTGGTGGTTTGAATAAGAATGGCTCCCATAGGCTCATGTATTTGAATGTTTAGTGAGCGGCATTGGATGTGGACTTGTAGGAGTAGGTGTGGCCTTTTTGGAGGAAGTGTGGGCTTTGTGGTTTCAAAACCCAAGAAAGTACCAGTGCTCTCCTTCTCTTCCTGCTGTCTGCAGATCCAATTGTAGAATTCTCAAGTTACTCCTTCAGCATTGTGTCTGCCTGCATGACACCATGCTTCCCACCATCATGACAATGGGCTAAACTTCTGAACTGTAAGCATGCCCCAATGAAATGCTTTACTTTCCTTTTTACCTTTGTCATGGTGTCTTTTCACAGCAATAGAACATTGACTCAGACAAGTATGACAAGAAAACAAAAGCATTCTCCTATTAAAACACTATGTGAGATGGTACAAGTTGGTTAAGAAGAAAGTCATATTTGGCACTATATAGGCCTCTTTGTTTTCATATGTTCCTTTGGCACTTATTCTTGCAATAACCCCCTTCAGATCATCTGTGCGAACAACAATGTCATCTGTTAAGATGCCAATTCATCCAAAGAAAGATAACAAAGTCCAGTTGATCCTCCATGCCCATGATTTCCTCACTGGTAGGTACAACCAATGATAGGTTTGAATATTTAAAAATATTATTGTACCTACCATGAACATGGACAGAGTATTTTTCTCTCTGACACTATTCTCTAAACAATACAGCATAGCCACTAATCACAGAGCATTTGTATTGTATTAGCTATGATAAGTTGTCCAGAAGTGACTTGAATATATGAGAGGATTTACTATGCTTTTTGTATAAGGGACTTAAGCATATGAAATTTTGGTATGTGATAGTTAGCATTAGTTGTTAACTTGACACAAGCTAGAATTACCCGGGAAGAGAGTTTCAGTGATAGTCTGTGTACAGTGAGTTGGCCTGCAGGCATGTCTATAGAGCATTAGGAAGACCCTGCTCACTATAGGTGGCACCATTCCCTAGGCTATTTTTGAACTATGTGAGTGGCAAAATCCAGCTGTGCACAAGTAAATGAGTGAACATGAATGCATTCATGTCTCTCTTCTTTTGACTTAGATGTGATGGGACCAGCTCATTTGACTTCTTGCTGTCCTGTTTTCCCTGCTATGATGGTCTACAAGCTGTAGTTATAAGCCAAAATAAACCCTTTCTCTCCTAATGTGGTTTTTGTCAGAGTATTTTATCATAGCAACACTAATGGAAGTAGAAGATTATCTAAGAAGTTTTCTAGTTCAAAGCTCCTGGAGACACTGGGGAAGGGGTGGGTGCATTCATTTCATCAAGGATTTATCTGAGAATGCTGTGAGCTGGGCTGAGGTTCCATCTCTCGGGAGACATTCCCATTTCCTCTGCTTGAAGACCAAGGCACAACTAAAACAAGTCCCCTTGCTGCTGTACAGTGCTCCTAATCTTACCACTAAAGTAAATCAGAACTTCAAACCAAGCAAGACAGACCTACATGCACAATCTTAAACTTCATTTCTACCACCCAAATCCAAACAAAAAGGTAAGTGATTATTGATTCTAGTTCTAAAGCTGGTAAGCAAAAAATTTAGCACTTTCCAACTGTTTGTGCCGCCCAAGTGCTAGACAGCACTTTTACCCCACTTTTACTGGGTGTGGGGGTGGGGGGCTGGAGTGGAGGAGCAGGCTCACTTTCATGCAGGGGCTTCAGGTCCATAACCCCAGTTAACTCAAGATGAAAGCATTGTCTTTTGTCCTCTAGACAAAACCTAGTTATGCTAAAACCTGCTTATGAAGACCAGCAGGGTATACACAGACACAGATGGACACACAGACACACACAAATACATAGACATACTCAAACAAACACACAGACATCTACACACAGAGACATGCACACACAGACTTGCACACACACACACACACACACACACACACACACACACACTTTGGTCCCAAGAGAATTTATTAATTTCATGAAAATCTAATTCTGCATTTAGAAAAATGATTAGTATGATTTATCAGTCATTCTAGGAACCCGTAAGAAGATTTCTCTACAATATCTAGTCCACTGTAAAGATCTGAAGGAAGAAGCTGGAGATATAGCTCAGCATTTAAGAGTACTTGCTGCTCTTGCAGAAGACCTAAGTTCAGTTCCCAGTACCAGCAGATTTGGCACCCTTTTCTAGCTCTGAGGGAATAAGGCACACCACACACACACACACACACACACACACACACACACACAGAGAGAGAGAGAGAGAGAGAGAGAGAGAGAGAGAGAGAGAGAGAGAGAACGTATGCAAACACTCACACACATAAAATAAACATAAATAAATCTTGTTTAGAGATCTGAGGGAAGTTAGAAGTCTATTTGTATAGCTATGCATGCATTAGATCCTCACTGTTTCTTCACGCACTAGAACAGTAAGTCATCACTCCCTTGTAGTTTGGTGTATTTTCCAAAGCGCTTTTGTGTCCATCACCATTCTGGGTGAACTCAAAGGTAGGAAGGATAGGTATTGATATCATCCTGTCATAAGGGAGGGATAGATGCCCAGACTAATAAGTGCTTTACCCCACAGAGGCCATAAACAAAGAAGTGTAGTCAGAGCATCTTGCTTTCCTGTATTCTGGTCCTCTACATCATTCGGCACCTTCTGTCAATTCCTCCACCTCTCTTCCTAAGTTGCTACAGTGAACCACTAGTGTCAGGCACCTAGAAACATCAAGGAAACAAAGTCCCTGGTAAAAGGCTCAGTATGCTGGGAAGAAAAAGTAAAATTGTTCAATACGAGAATGCCCAGGTACAGACAAAGTGTGGAAAATAAGGGGGCTCAGTTAGCCCAGATGTTACCGACAGCCTTATGAGAGGGGCAAACAATACTGTCCAATGCTGGCTGCAAACTTCCTCTGGCTCAGCAAAATATATTGATGTTTATAATGATTTTTTTAAAAAGCCTCTATCATATAAAAGTAGAAGTAAAAAAAAAATCCAATGACATAAAGTGCTGATGTTGTTTATTGGAAAGTTAATGAAAGGTGATATTTTCCAGAAGAATTTCCAGTTACTGTATAATGCATACATATATAATGTATGCATATATGGAGTGCTCCTTAGAGCGTGTGGTTCTTGGTTGAGCTAGGGAAGCAAGGAAATGCACTCTCTGGTCGAAGCCATGGTTGGGCGCTGATAGGAGGGGGCAGTAATCTGAATGGAAAGACAATGAGAAGGGCCAGGATGGCAGAGTGCAGCCTCCTTCTTAGTCAGTGAGTTGAGAGTACTGTGATCTCCTCCCCTTGAAAGACAGATAGTGAGCTAATGAGAGTCAGCAATGCTTTGTGTTAAGCTGGGAATGTTCCATATGAAGTCAAAAGAGTCCCTTCCTCACCTCTCTGTTCTTTCCCATCCACACAAATTGCTGGGATTTAGAAACAGCTGAACAAAGGCAGGCAAATTTGGGCAAATGTGTGAAATTCAAATTTCACCGTTATGGACGGATCTCCTATTTAATTCTGCAAAGAATTCATAGGCTATCTACTGCCAGCAAAGCAGGCAGACTAACAGAACACGTGGAGAACTCCTCATAAGCAGTTTAAAGAGTGGGGAAGATGATGTGGACAAGAAAAGTGGATAGAGCTGTACACGGAGACCAGATGAAGTCAAGAAACAGGTTGAACGCGGTATTTAAGGCTGTTAAACTGGCATGTGACACATGCTTGTAAGCCCAGCACTAACGAGGCTAAGGCAGGAGGACCACAGATTCCACAGTCAGAATAGGCTACATGGTGAGACTCTGTCCCTTTCCATCCCCACCACCCAAAATCTTTATAGCTGCACAGAACTCCATGTCACCTTTCCTCTATCTCTACGACTTCTGTGAGCAGCTAGTACAGCTGCTATCGGTGCCCTCAGACGTCATGGAACTTGGGCGTCATCCAGTGAGGACAGTGGCATGTAAAAGGAGTCACAGTCTGGCATCAGAACCATGGGATGACAAGGAGAAATAATTCAGTTGGTTCTCTGGCCCACACTTGGGAAGGTAGTTTGATCCCAACCTGCTTAGACATTAAACAAAATTAACGAAAGCCTCAGGCACTTAATTAATTAAAGGACTCTGCGTGATCAATTTTAAAATCAGAGTGCAATAGACAGTTGTCTAGGAAAACATAATTTCCCTAATATTCCTTAGGAAAAATAAAAAAATATAAGTATTTCAAGTCTCAGGAAATGGAAAAAGTTTTTTTTTAAAAAAAAAGCATCAAGCCCCACAGTTTCCCATAATATATATATAAATATTCCAAAAGCAGATAGTTCAATGATTTTTATACTTTTCTAGACTATGAAAAACAAAAAAAAAGAATGTCTAATTTATTTTAGGTGGTTATTGCATTAATAAACAAAATATAATAGATATCTCATGCATAGTAAACTCTATAGACAGATCTCACGTAAGAAGGTCAATACAAAACTCCTAAATAAAACATTAACCAAGAGACTGCAACAGAGCATTAAAACACTAATATACCATGTGACTAAAGCTCACTCTGGAAAATCAGAGATGTTGAAATGCTAGGAAACCTAATTGTTTGTTCATAGTTATCATCATAGGGGGAAAGTCATACTGATCCCGTAGAACCAAAAGGGGTATTTTACAAACAGCAACCCTAGTCTTCATATAAAAAAAAAAAAAAATCAAACCAAATAGGAGTGATTGAAAAATTCCTTAAATATCTATTATGAAGTATATAAGTGCACCCTCAACATGAATATATACAATGACACACATACATCTTTTACATGGTACTATATCCCTTTACATAAAACACATATTCTTTTCCATGTGTATGTATGTACATGTACACATACAGCATCTTAATAAACACAGAAAAGAAGCCCTGCTCTTGCTATCACCATATAACCTAGTCCCAGAGATGAGACGATTGCAGCTATGTGTGTAACTAAACAAGAGAGAAAATGAGATGCATAGAAACTGGAAATAAAAACATGAAACAGGGCTGGCTTAGTGAATCAATATAACAGGGCTGAGGAGATAGTTTGGTAAATTCAAGCTGCCCAAGCGTAAGGATTAGAATTCAGATCCCCAGAACTAACCTATAATCCCAGCATCTGGGAGGCAGAGACAGGGGCTCCTAGGACAAGCTAGCTAGCTAGACTAGACAGAACTGACAAGCTCTGGGTTCAGCAAGAGGCTGTTCTCAATAAAGAAAATGGAAAGCAGTCAAGAACGACATCTGACTTCAACTTTAGGCTTCAACATGTGTGCAGATACCTATGGGGGGGGGTGTATATGTGTATGTGTACATGTGTGTATAAAACTACAACTATGATATAGTTATGCATATGAAAAAACAAGATAATACACACAGAAAAACTAGTATGCACAAGAGAAAAACTCAATTGGATAGAAAAATATGGAGTCAATTTCAAATACTTTGAAAACAAAAACCCACCACTTTCTTCACAATATGTAAGAAGAAAAGAATCCATTTGAAAGAATGACCATAACAAATGTCTATGAATAAATAACAGTGTGTAACAATGCCTCTTTAAGAACATATTCCTGATGGTGACACAGGGCTGTATACGTTTATTATAACCTAAACAAATATCTCAAATTGGTTCTTCCTGTATTTTTAAGTAACAAGGTTAACGCCAACATTCATGTGGGAAACTAAAACTAAACAAACAAATAAAGCCAGCAAGTCTCAGAGGAAGAAAATAAAGACTGTAACAGTATTTTGTGTAAATAAAGAGGTAGATTTCCCAAAGCTTAAATAACCAGACTGCAGCGGCAGACAGGGGCAAGTGGCCTGAACTGCTTTTCCCCACTGGCCACGAGGCACCCACCATCTTCAGTTCTACCTTGCCATGGTGTGTGTGTGTGAGGAAGGAAATAGGATGGACTTTGAAGGAGAAGAGACATAAAGGAAATTCTGGAATGATGGTGATAATATGGCCACATAGGGGTTTAGCTTGTGAACATTCCTCAAAACTGAACAAATATAACCTTGATTTAAGATTTTTTGCATTTTGTTATATAAGACAAATTTTTCATCAAATCACAAAAAAAGTCCATAAATATCAAATTTAGTACCATGTGGGCTCTTTGCAGGAGATATATGGTGTCTGGATTTGATTTTAAAGATGCCAAAATAAGGTGAGTGAAGCAGAATGGATAAATACATAGGTAGCAATGTAAATATCACACAGTAAAATGTTAATGGTAATAGCTAGGGGGCGGGCAGGAGAGTGCTTGCTAAAAAATTCTTTCAATTTTCCCCTATATTTTTAATTTTTACTCATGATATTTTCATAGAAAAAAATCTACCATGTATTGCATGGATGAACCTTATTGGCACAGTGTTCATATGCAGAACTTAGTGTAGTCAAACTTAGAGATGAAAGAATGGTGAGTGTTGGGGATTTCAGGCCGGGAACCAAGACAGCATATAATGGGTAGAGTTTCAGTGCAGGAGATGAGAGCTCTGTGGTGGATAGTGTGGTAGCTGTACAACCAAGTGGATGTGCTGAGTGTCACTGCCCTGTGCATTTAAAGTGGTACAAAAATGTGGGGACAATGGTGCACACCAGTAACTCCAGATTCAGGAGGTTGAGGCAGAGGATTAGGAGTTCAAAGATATTTTCTGCTACACAGACAGTTCAAGGCCAGCCTGGAAAAGCTGTCTGAGAGAGAGAGGGAGGGAGAGAGAGAGAGAACAAAGAAAAGAAACAAATGTGTGTGCATGTATATTTGTGTGTATTAGGACGATAACACTGTTATTTCCTATTATCACACTTAACAAAAATGAAATATTTAAGGGTTGAGAAATACAGAAGAAACACAGGCTTTGTAATTTTGGATAAGCTGGGTGGTGGCGGCGGCGGCGGCGGCGGCGGCACACGCCTTTAATCCCAGCACTCGGGAGGCAGAGGCAGGTGGATCTCTGTGAGTTCGAGGCCAGCCTGGGCTACCAAGTGAGTTCCAGGAGAGGCGCAAAGCTACACAGGGAAACCCTGTCTTGAAAAAAAAAAAAAAATGGATAAGATTAGAGAAAATTTTTAAAACTACAACTCAGAATATTATGGAATTGTTTTTTAGGAAAGAAAACCAGAAGCAACCTGTAAAATTACCAACTGGAGTAGAGGGAACCATACTACATACACAGAGAAGTAGCCATTACAATTGTGATATACAGCTACCATACTTTCTTTCACATGAAAAATCCCACAAAATACAAGTGAAAAGCACTACATTATAAACTAGCAGTAGTCATGAGGTACAAGTGCATGAAACACTCCTGGCATGCTGTCTATCAAGACACCACAGCACTTGTCTTCACCTAGGGAAAACTAGTGTTTTCCTCCTTTTACTGGTCTACGTGGGTAAACATGTTAACACTACTATGTTGTATGACTGGGATGACATGTGGGCTCGAATACGTTGGTGTGGAGATCAGAGTACAACCCTCTGGAGTTGGTTCTTTCCTTCCACCTTTACCTGGGTCCTAGGAATGGAACTTAGGATATCAGCTTTGCCCAGTGGGCACTGTACCCACTGAGCTATCCTACAGTAGAGCCCAGCCTGGCCTCCAACTTCAGATCCTCCTGCCTCTGCTTCTTTGGTATATCCCACAGGTATGTGTCACCAGAGCTGGCTGTTTGTCATTTTTGCCAGGAATCTTTATTATATTATTTTAGTACATTTATATAGTACTTAATTACTATATAAAATCTTAATATTCATAATATAGTATATAATCATATACATTACCTGATAACTTATAACGTACTTAATGTGTTATAGTATAAATAATAATACGCTGCATATTTTAATAATATATTTGTTGAATGTTGCATTAATTATTTTAGGTAATGTAATTATTATTTAAAATAATTTTCCATTCATACGGAAATACTAATTGTGACCACACTAGTGGATTTAGAGCAAAAACAGCCCTCAGAAAAGAGGGTTTCTCACATTATACTTGAGTTGTCATCAAGGCGCTGCTTTCCAATAGAGTAGGAATGTAAATTTCACAGTGACCTGCAGGCTGGCACCTATATGGTCATCAGTACTTACCTTGTAAAATCTCCAGCCCGGCGGTGGTGGCACATGCCTTTAATCCCAGCACTCGGGAGACAGAGGCAGGCAGATCTCAAAAAAAAAAAAAAAAAAAAAAAAAAAAAAAGCTACACAGAGATACCCTGACTCAAAAAACCAAAAAAAAAAAAAAAAAAAAAAAAAAAAAAAAAAAAAACTCCAGTAATTGAATTATTCACGGATCCCAAAAGTGCTATTCTACAAACAACTTGGACACTGAGGAAAAGGATTCCAAATAGCATTCATAATGACAGTGATAATAGAAATTAAAATACACGTATAGATTCACAGGTCACAGAATGTAAAATTGAAAAGTAATATCCTAAATTAATATACTCTCTTCAACTCAAGATTTTTAGATATTGTAAGAAAAGTAATAAAATAAATATGAAAACTAAGCATGTATTTTTTTCTATTCTCCTCAAAATGTGTATATTCAAGTAGGCCATTAAAAAATATATATACAACTTGGGATCAATCCCAGCATTCAGAGGTTCCGGCAGAAAGATTATGGGCTTGATGCCAACTTGGGTTACATAGGTAAGACCATCTCTCCAAAAAAGACTCACATTTTTGAAGAATTTTCTCAAAGGGGAAAAATGAGACTCGTGTTATATGTGGGGTCATTTCATTGGGAGACAGGATAGAAGCAGTACTCAATACAAATGTGAGGCCTGGGGATCCCATTTACCTGTCACTCTTATGCTTCCTCTTGCCAAACCCAGAGGAACCAGAAGCCCACTATGGATAACAACAAAGAAAGGTTTACAGGCCAGAAGAGGGTTGAGTGCACAGCTGCCGGCTTCCCTGCTCCCGGGAGAGCCCTCAATTAGTATGGCTGTGGAAAAGGTGATACAATGGAAAAAGCAAGGACTCAAGCCACTCAACGTTCAGCCTAGTCATCTCCAAGGCCGTGTGATGGTCATAAATCCCTACAGAAGATAAACTTCTTCCATCCTGATGTGGGCGGGGGAGCAGAGCAGGGGGGCTGGATGCCCAGCTCTGGGGTGGACAGGCCAGCAAGCTCTTAACTCTCTGCTCCAGGAGCTTCCAGGTGTTGTATGATTTGACATGCCTTCAACATGTCAACTTCAGCAGAGCCTGAGAGGATATACAGGTAGACACGTGGTCAGGCACTGTGGTGTGACTGGAGCCAATTTCCTTGCCAGTGAGATACACTGAATATCTTTGATTTGAGATAGGGGGCTCTCCCAGAAACCACCTGATTTGGGATGGGGGCTTCACAGTGTATTTCAGAATGACCTGAACATTTATATTCTGGGGAAAGTTGAGGGTTTCTGGACACCTCTTTCCCTGGGTGTACTTTAGAAACTGTGGACATTCTAACAGCTATTGACATGGTGTTTTGATTTGGCCCATCATTTGCATTATTTTAAACATGTAAGTAAACAATATGTCCCCTTGGCTGCTCAGCCATTCCCAGTCCTCACACAGTCTGCATTCTCTTCCCAGTGTAATAGTAGGTGGCCTGGGATGTCAAGATCAGTAAGACCAGTGGGAAGTAGGGAAGGCACAAGGCAGAACAGGTCAGGCTTGGATGGAGTCTGGACAGTCTTTGAAACACAAAGTGCTTGGAAAGGGGGCGTCAAGTTTAAATGCCCACTCCGAAACCACTTCTCTACTTAAGAATAGTGTGGCAATGGAAGAGGAAGAGGGATGAAGAACCCCAGAGGGTGGCCATGGGAGGGATCAAGGGTGACTAGTGGCCAGTGTGATTAAAAAAGCACAGAAGGGAGCTAGACTCAACCCTCCACCCCATGCCTGGCTGTCACAGCCAGCACACTGGCAGTGCTCAGAGGAACGGGAGTATTTGAAAATGCTGCTTCCTCTCTCGATGCAGACTGAGCCTGTCTGTATGCTGAAAAGGACAAGGCTTTGTCTCTAATGAACTGCAAATGCCACCAGGAGAAAAGCTGCGTGCACATCTGGGCCTTTCCTGCTTCCAGCCAATCACAACACAGAGGCTCCAGGTGGGCATGGCCAGTTCTGTGGCACAAGCGTCAAGTCGGGAAGGCCCAGAGATGACCAACAAGACCGTGCCCAGCAGAAACCCAGGCCAGGTTACATCCTAGTTCTAACTGGACTCTTAGGAAGTGGCTATGGTAGTTTTGTTTTAAAGCAAGTCAGTTACATGGCTTTTTCAAAAAACTCTATTGATTATGTGCACGTGTACACACACACACACACACACACACACACACACACACGAAAGTCAGAGGATAATTTACGGGAGTTAGGTTCCCTCCTTCTACCATGTGGGTTCTGAGGATTGAATTCACATTGCCAGGCTTGGTGGCAGGCCCCTTTATCCACCAAGCTACCGGGCTGGCTCATTATCTAGCTGCCTCATTACTTGACCTTATTTATTTATTTATTTATTTATTTATTTATTTATTTATTTATTTATTTTCAAGACAGGGTTTCTCTGTGTAGTTTTGGTGCCTGTCCTGGATCTCGCTCTGTAGCACAGGCTGGCCTCAAACTCACAGAGATCTGCCTCCCAAGTGCTAGGATTAAAGGCATGCACCACCACCATCTGGTATTACTTGACCTTTTTAGGTGTCAGGAATCCATAATAAAACAGACTTTACTACTGTTTTTAAAAGTATCATACATCTAGTCACAAAAAAATATTATCTGAGCAGTGTGTCTGTACCTAGCCCTGTGCTGAGAAAACCACACTAAACTCATATACAACACCACAGTTTCACTGTTGAAAGAAAAGAAAATCCCCATTTTACAGATGAGAAATATAGCTCTAAGAACAGTTTGAATAAAGAAGCTGAGACTACACAGTTAATGAGGACAGGATCCAGATTCCCCATCTGTCTCAGGCCAGAGCCCTGGCTCCTGGTCCTTAGTATGAATTCCCAGAGAAAATCTTGGTATTTTTATGCCATAATTTCAACTAGGGACCTAAACAAAAATTAAGAAGATTATATATAGACGGCAAAACCCCCATTTCATTAGGAAGATTATAGTTTAGATTTTTTTATCTCACCTTTTTCTTGATATCAGTCATACTATTTTATTCTTACTTCAAAAATAGAAAAAATCTGACTCAATAGTGATTGAATTTTATCTGACATCCACCTGTCCATGTTTCTATGTCTTACTTAGATCATATTAAAAATTGATAAAATGTACTTTTTTGCATGTGTCTATGGTGTTTGTATGCACGTTCACGTATGTGTGGATGCACATGAATGCATAAGTGTGGAGGCCCAAGGTTGACTTTAGGCGTCTTCCTCAATCACTCTCCATTTTGTTTAGTGAGGCAAGATCTCTGGCTGAACCCAGAGCTTGCCACTTCGGGCTAGTCTTCTGAAGGGCAGAAGTACAGGTAGCCATCATGCCTGCCAAGCTGTCACATGGATTGATTCTGGGAATCTGAACGCCTCACACTTATGCAGCAAGTATTTTTATCCACTGGGCCATCTCAGAAATGTACTTGTCAATGGCCTGTCTTCCACAGCACTGCATCCCATCTTGGGGACTGTTGCTTTCTGTGACAGTAAGTCAGCCAATCTTTTGTCGGTGGGTATAGAATAAAAGGTTTCTTTCTGACATGTGCATAGCGTGTTTCGATCACGTTCAGTCAACCAGCCAATTTTTATTGGAATATATTCATTACACAAAGTAGTGATTTCATAAGAACATTTTCCTTTTAAAAAATGTATCAGTGTGTCTTTGTATATGCACCGTGTGGGTAGGCAGAGGTGTGACTATCACAGTGTGTATGTGCAATCAGAGGAAAGCTTTGTGAAGGCAGTTCTCTCCTTCCACCTTTGCATGGGTTCTGGGGATTGAACTTGGGTGTCCAGTCTTGTGCTGCAATCGCCCTTTCCAGCTGAACCACCTCATAGCCCTGCAAGAACATTTTCACGAAGAATAGGCTGTAATTTGACTGTGTTCCTCCCCTACTTCCACATACCTTTTCGCCTTTTCTCTCCCTTGTCTCTTCCTGTTGTTCCTTCTGTCTTCCTAGAAGGTTTCTTTTTTTTCTTTCACATCATGTGTGCGTGCGTGCGTGCGTGCGTGCGTGCGTGTGTGTGTGTGTGTGTGTGTGTGTAATTTGATCCTATATGTACCTATATATATTCATATGTTCCACAATGAGAAAAAACATGCAGTATTTGCCTTTCTGACTAAGTTGATGAAATTGTCTTCATCATATTTGAGCTATGAAGTCTCAAGCAATCCAGCACAGTGCTTAAGCGCTGAGTTTATATCTCAGCCCAGCACTCGATAGGCATGTGATATCAAGTGACCATCCACGCCTTACCTACCTGACAAAATGTGCTAAAGCATCTGGTGCCTGGCCTATGAGTGCTTGTTAGTAAAGGCTAACACATTGTTCCTACAAGTAAAACTATTTCATTGTTTAACTGTACTTTTCTAATCATTAAAAGAAAATCAAGGGCTGGTGAGATGCTTCTGTGGATAAAGACATCTGTGGGTGCCTGACACCTGAGTGCCATCCCTAGAATCCACGTGGTAGGAGAGAACTGACTCCCTAAAGTTGTTCTCTAACCACCACACGTGTGTGTATTGTGGCATGTACATCCACACATATAAATAAATAAATAAATAAATAAATAAATAAATAAATAAATAAATAAATAAATAAATGTAATTTTAAAGAAATCAAGGGCATGGTAGTAAATACCTCAGAAGGCTGAGGCAGGAGGATTTCAAAGTCAAGTTCAGCCTAGACTATATACAAGGCTCTATCTTAAAAAAATAAAAAATCTGACCTCCAAATACTACCATCACATAGTAAGGTTTAACAACAAGAAGAAAAAGATGAAACAGCACATACATTCCAGAAGAGTTACCAAAGGTCTCTGCCCTGGGGTGTGGGGGAGGGCTAGGAGAGTTTATCTTTACTGTATGCCTGACAGGATTTATAACCACCATGGAAACTCACCTCTGAGTTTATTGATGAGGGTGTTTTCAGAAAAGTTCAATTGAGGAGGAAAGACCCACTCTGAATGCAGGGACCAGGCTGTCAGCTTGGGTCCTGGACTGGATTAAAATGAGAAAGTGAACCCATCTCTCTTTGCTTCTTGACTGAGGCAGTCTTCTCTGATTCCTGCTGCATGCCTGCCTCCCCCGCCTGCTGCACGGTGCCCCCACAGACTAGGAGCAGCCACATTAAAGGCAGCTTTCAGTCACACTTTGTCGGTACATTTGCCACGGAAGCTAGAAAAGTAACTAACTCAGAAGTCTGGTACAATATTCTTTGTCTCCTGGGCTGGAAGAAGATGCCCAGTTATTAGGATGTCAACAGACAAGGGATAATAATAAAGTCACAGGCAACAGCCAGACAGAACTCGAGAAACTCTCAAGAGCTCTGATGTAAATTTTTTTAGAATGTGAAAATAAGGGCTGCTCAGCTCTTCAGGTAACTGGGCTATAAGCCAAACAACCTGAGATGCCAAGAAGAACTAAATGAAGCATATATGGCTGATCCAACTGTCCCCTGTGTGTACTGAGTCTTCAGTTTGTTCGCATTTATTAGGAAGCTCTGAGGTCAGAGAGGCCACCCAGACCACCGACTGGCAGGGCAAATGATAACATGATGGAATCTCCCTGGAATCTCCATGTAAGAGGGAGAATGTTGAAAACCAACCATGGAGAGAAAAAAATTAATACTGAATTTGGACTTCTAATATAATTTATTCAGGCTCAGAAAATACCCTAAAATATAGCACCATGGAATGATACTTTTAATTAAAGGCACTTACACATTTTAACATTTCTTTCAAGAGATATGAATTTAGTTCGGGAAAACTCAGACAAGGAATCAAGGCTAACTATTTCTTAGGTGGGTCTTTAGATAAGCATGGGAGTTATCAGGTGCCTTTTCCAGCACCTGAAGCACTATAAGTGCTTTCTCTGGGTAAGTGACTTTATCTGGGCAAATTAGTCACAAGCTGTTGTCCCTCTGCTAAACATCCCTTGAGTCCCAAAAATAATTATTTATCACTGTGAAAGCATTAGGCCCATTCATTCATTCACCTAAGATCATTTGTTACCCCTCAAAATTCCAGAGCCCCCATGTACCTTTCTCCTATGAAAAGGCTATAAAAGTATCTAGTCTTCATTGGGCTACTAGGTAATCACATTTCTCTAATTGTTCCCACCCCTGTTAAATAAAAATGTTTACCTTCTTCTATTGATCTGCTTATTGTTGATCAAGGCCACACCTCCTAATCCTTCTAATTCTTTCAGACAGTAGCAGTCTCTGGTGACTAAGCATTCAAATATATGAGCCTATTGGGGGCCATTCTTATTCAAACCACCTTACCTGGCCACATTTTTTCTTTACTGAAAAGAAAAACCCCAGGCCTTCACCACATATATGCATGCCAGAAGCAGGCTTCCTTCAATCTGGGAACTCACATTCTAGCAAGATGCTTAGATTGATACAGCCAGTGCAGAGCTGTAAGCAGACAGAGGCACAGGCACCAGGAATCTGGACACTAATCTTAGCTCAGACTTACTGCTGTACAATCTTAGCTAGTTCCCACCTAAACTTCTTCATTTATAAAATGGAATCACATTAATACCATCTCAATGGTTTGTTGTGGAGTTCAAGTAAAATTGTAATTGTTCAAATAATAGGAAAACTAGCCATAAAACTAACTCATTATAATTTTTTTAAATAATTAAGCTAAAATTAGGAACTTGTTAGGAATGTTCTTTCCCTTAGTTTCTTCTACCTGGGTTCAGGTTGTGGAGAGTGGAGCTGATGTCTAAGAAGAGCTCTTTTTATCGGAGCACACATTGGTTTTCATTAGTTTTAGTTCCCCCAACTTTGATCCAATATCCATTTTCCTGGCTCTCATCATTCCATGAAAATCAAGTTGCTGTTTGATGTGTGCATCCTGCTTCAAAGCCCTTCAACATACCTAATCTCATTTGGTCCAGTTGTGACTCATTCTGTCCATGACAAATCACTTATACTTTCAAAGGATGCTGTGAACACCCCAGGAGAAGCCATTTTCAAAGACAGAGTGAATAAGAGTCACCTCACTTTGTGATTTTTAAAATGTAGATTTCTGGTATTCACTGCTAGAGAGTCTGATTCATTTCATATGAGCCGCCCTAAAAGGATGCGTTTTAACAAGAACCCAAGGAATTATGAGGCAGAGGTTTCCCAGCATCCTTTGAAGCATAGCACATACAGTTTGCAAAATTGGGATTCACCCTGCACTATTCATCTTTGTTTAATTTGGATTTATTATCTCTTTACCCGCCCAAATTACCAATATAATTTGCTATTTACTGGCTCTGTAGTACTACTGTCCAGCGTGCCAGCCTCTAGTCAGCACCAGGGTATGCAAAAAATCCACAAATGTAGTGAGGGATGGACTTTTTCTATCTGAGGGGTAATAAAGAACACACACTTTCTGATGGTAACTTTCTCTTTTACGTCACCTTAAAAAATCTTCTCTCTACACACATAGTTACATCTCTCTCTACACAGCCACATATCTCCCTTTACAGCTACATCACCTTACACTGCTCCACATCTCCCTCTATACACATCTCTCTTCTACATATCTCTTCCTACACACATCTTTACACAGCTACTGCTCCATCTCTCTACACAGCTCTCTTCTGCATAGCTACTCATCTCTACACAGTTCTCTGTGCACACATCTCTCCTCAACAGCCACATCTCTTCTCTCCACACATCTCTTTTGACCCACATCTCTCTCCTACATGCACATCTCTCCCATACACACACAACTCTCTCCATAGCAAAAACTCAGTACAAATATGAGTTACATTTTCAGAGTCACAAAGCATTTCTTGAGTAAACAATAAGAGACAGAGCCATTCTGATACACATAAAGAATCACACAGCTTCTCTCAGGCTTTGTCACACTGACCAGGCTTAGTGAGTAAAGTAAGCATGTAGCTCTAAGTGATCAGGGTTCCCAGACAGTGACATTGAAATTCAGGGCTTAAACAATAAACAGTTAGTTGGTTGAACCTTGAGGTTAGGAGTATGTGCAGAAAGTCAGTTGCTGCAGAGAGTTATGTCTTAATGTTATCAGCCTCATTTTGATACAGCAATAAACACCTAGGAACTTGCCTTTGTGCATATTTTGCAGAGGCAACTAGTCTATTTTGAATTTGCTCTAAAGTCTAAAATTAGCTAAATATGTAAAAAACTATCTTTGTAACTGAGAATACTGTTACTTTCCTATATCAGTCTAAGTTATGAAAAATAACCTAGTATTATTTCTATTCATCAAAATTATACAGCTTAATCATAAATCACCTTCCTGACTATCCATAGCTATATGTGTGCCCAGTAGATGAAATATATTCACAAGATAAACACACAAGCAGTGGGAAAAATACCCATAGCTGTTTTTAGGGAAGAAATGTAGTGACCCATGAGAAAAACTACAATCTCAGTGACCCCACAGTCTTCATCAAGTGGGGATTCCCATCAGAGAGTTATTCATCTGGTGGGTCAATCTGTTGAATACTAGTTGTCATCTGCTGTGTACTCCCACAGCCTCCAGCACTGTAGTTTCAAGCAAGTCATTTGACATTTATGAGCCTGTTTCCTAGTTTGAAATATAGAAAACAGGTTCTAAAATGTGCTAATGGTCAGTGTGCAAAATATTTACGGTTCTGTCTCTCTTTCTGAATACACAAAGTATGACATTCTAAACTCCCTGTGCCTAGTGAGACTATCTGTCATAAGGCAGGCCAGCTGTGTGACAAGAGCAAGTCTCAAAGTCCTCTGCCAGCAGCAGCCTATCAGGGATTGTAGAGTAGGGACCACTGGGGCAGGCACACATGGAACAAGAACAGCTGCACAGGCGTGGCTGAAATAGAGACCACTAGACATTGATAGAACTGGAACCACAGGGTCCAACATAGGTGGCTTGACTCATCAGTTACTTACATTCTGTTATGTAAGGTCAGAAGGACCTGACAAGATATTTGAACAACTGACATATCTTAAACATCACTCACTTCACCCCTGAAAGGTATTTCTGATTATTCATTTATTGATTTTAAAGACCTTTAATATAACTGAATATAGTTGGGGAAACAGTTATGAATATAGAAATTCACTATATATTGGGTATTTCTATTTGGATATTACCATTCATTAACCTCCCCCCATTAGAAGGCAGGTTAAAATAAACACACACTGCAATGTAAGTTGACTGATTTGGATTTACAACAGAAGAAATCATTGCAAGGATGACATGCATATGTGAGACTGTATGTCTTCACCACAGAAGTAAGTGATCTAGACCACTCCCCCGAAGCACCTAGATGGCTTCTTGCTTGTTCCTTGCTCCCTCTGACTTCAGTTTGTCTGTGCCAGTGGTTCTCAACCTTCCTAATGCTGCAACCCTTTAATACAGTTCCTCATGTTGTGGTGACTCCCAATCATAAAATTATTTTTATTGCTACTTCATAACTGTAATTTTGCTACTGTTATAAATCATAATCTAAATATCTAGTATGCAGAATATCTGATATGTGAACCCCCCATGGGGGTCATGATCCATAGGTTGAGAACCAATGCTATATGGCCCCTTCTGGCTTCCTTGCTCTGCTTACTGCTTGATTCCACTGAAGAGTCTTCATATCATAATTATACAAAGTGACAGCCATGCTGTGGGCATGTGCCAAGCACCAATTTATATGTAACTTATTTTGTGAGGTCCAAACAATTTCCATTTCCCAGATAAAAACTCAGAGCAGTTGGTCCATAGAACCAGGGAGTATCAAAGCCTCCATGATTCCAGACAAGCCCCCAGAGCTTCCTTCCCTGGAACCACACTGTGAGGTAGAATCAGTAATGAGACTCCTGAAAGTCTAGCTGCAAGTGGTCTAGGAAAGTATGCAATGAGTAATGAACAAAAGGCTTACTTAAAACCCCTGTACTAAAGGAGAAAATACAACTGTCTTAGCTTATTTACTTTCTGTTGCTGTGATAAACACTGGTCAAAAGCAACTTGGAGAGGGACAAGTTTATTTCAGCTTACAGTTTATGGTCCATCATAAAGGGAAGTCAGGGCAGGAACTCAAGGCAAGAATCTGGTGGCAGGAACTGAATCAGGGGCCATGAAGGAGTGCAGCTTACTGGCTTGTTCCTTATGGCTTGCTCAGCCTACTTTCTTATACAACTCAAGATAACCTGTGCTGGGGTAATACCACCCACAGTAAGCTGGGCCCTCCTACATCAGTCATTAATCAAGAAAATATCCCTATAGGAGAGATGCCCCTCCCCAGTCAATACCTTAGTCAGGTGGGAGAGCTGGCTATAAGGACAGAAGGCAGGAGAGCTATCCCTGACCCTCATCTGTTGCAGCACTTGAAAGAGTGGTCCCTATGCCACACCTGGGCAACACAGTAGAGCTGGCCCTGAAGGTGTAGGTGTGGGAGATCCAACTCTAAGCACGTGAAAGCAGGAAAACTGGCCCTACCCCCTGCTCATCCCTACAAAGGGTGAATTTGCCAGAGCAATATAGGAAAGCTCACCCTGGTGGTGAGGAAAAGGGAGAACTGGTGGGCTGACCAACCCTGTAACTACCCAGACCCACAACCAGGGTTATGGGTTGGCCCACTCAAATATCCACCCCATCTGTGACCTGGAGCATGTGAAGGGACTGGTCCTGCAGACCCAACACTGCAGGATCTTCACAACACAGGACAACAGCAGGATAACCAAGAGGACTTTCAGTGAAGGCCCAACATCAATAGTGTAGCAGAAACCAGAGACCTCAAACCAGACCAATGACTCTGCAATGAACACTTGTAAGTAAATATATATGGACAAAAGGGTTTACTGCATGACTCACTGTGTCACGCTACAGCCTCCATGATGAGATTCCCCCCAACCCCCAACCCTTTTCTTTTTTTTTTTTTTTCTCTTAAATTTTATCTGGTTGGGTTGTGCTTCAAGGACAGAGGGCAGATATAGAGGGATGGGAAATGAATGGAATCCAGATGCATGTTGTGAAAGACACAAAGAATAAATAAAAAGAAAGTTAAGAAAGATAGAAAAAAGAAAAGAAAATACAGATTTGCCTACAGACCCTCTGACGGAGGCATTTTCTCAACCAAAGTTTTTCTTCCATGATAACTCTAGTTTGTGTCAAACTGACAAAAATAACCAGGACAACAGCCATCTGTTCCATCTATTCAGAAAATTTTGAAAATGAGATGATAAAGAGACAGCTCAGTATCTCTTACACTATCAGTACAGTGCAGATCACAAGCATTCCTTCCCCCCAAGCTCTTCACCCAACAAGATCAAATGCATCTCTTGTGGCCAGGGCTAGGAAACTTGGTACCCTCTGTGCTAAGTTGAGTCTGACTCCAGAAAAAAAATGACTAGTAACAACCAGTGGGGAGAATCAGAGAGAAATGGTGCTGAGACTTCTCAGCTGTGATAGGACTCTGATTCAGGGACTGGGCCCCCAGCGGGGAGGAAGTAATTTGGAAGGCAGCCCCTGGAGGTGACTGCTGGTCCAGGAGCCTAGCACTTGCTCATCACATGTCCTTGTCCTTACCAGGCCTCATCAGCGTCGCCTGCCACCGGCCTAAGCCTTAGAAGTTTGCTCTTGTCTGTTTAAATGAATTCAGAATAGGGACACACATCAAGAGATGTCCTGAGTGTGGAAGATCGAAAGAACTTGGATGCAGCCCCCTACCCAGCCACCCACTATCTCAAAATGACAAGCGTCCTGTTCTGTTTTCACATTGGTCAGTCTTTTTAATTCAGCCGAAAATTACCAAAACATTTAATCCCAAATTAAAAAGCTTCACTGGTAAAGGTTCATAATTATTCTGACATATTAGAAAATGGCATGAGCGTGGTTGCTAAGGGGCTGGGAAGGGAAAGGAATGAGAGTTCCTTCCCTGACTCCAAAGCATCTACACAGATCTCAGAGCGATCACACGCTGCTGCTACCACATCCCCGCCTAACGCTTCCCTTCAGGTCATCTCTACTACTGTCCTTCAAAGTGTGACCATTTAACAGTAAAACATCTGGGAACTTGTCAGACATGCAGATCTTTGGGTTGCTCATCTGACTTACAAACAAGAAATCTGAGAGTGGCCCAGAAATGTTATCAAATGACTGTAATACACACTTAAGGAACAGGATCACGTGAGAGTTGGTTCACATACTCAGTACACCGGTCCTGCCCCATAACCACCAGCCTGAGAGTCTGGAATTGGCTTTCCAGGTGAGAGCCACTGATCCCAGTGCCTAAGAGAACCTAGACAGAGGCACATCGCAGTAATTTTCTCAGGTGTCACAAAAGATGTAGATGGAAGCCAGGGAGTAATCAAAATCTCTACCACACAGTGCTTCAAGACTGTAACCTGAAAAATAAATATTGGTTGTTCTCTCTCTCTCTCTCTCTTTCTCTCTCTCTCTCTCTCTCTCTCTCTCTCTCTCTCTCTCTCTGTGTGTGTGTGTGTGTGTGTGTGTGTGTGTATGGTTTGTGCATGTGTTTGTGTGTCTGTGTGTCTGTCTGTGTGTGTGGTGTGTATGGTCTCCTCTCTCTCTCTCTCTCTCTCTCTCTCTCTCTCTCTCTCTCTCTCTGTCTGTGTGTGTGTGTGTGTGTGTGTGTGTGTGTGTGTGTGTATGGTTTGTGCATGTGTTTGTGTGTCTGTGTGTATGGTCTGTGTGTCTGTCTGTGTGTGTGGTGTGTATGGTCTCCTCTGTCTCTCTCTGTCTCTCTCTGTCTCTGTCTCTGTCTCTGTCTCTCTCTCTCCCTCTCTCTCTCTCTGTCTCCATCTCTGTGTATGTGTATGTGTTTGTGTGTGACCAGTGAACGTGCATACACGCATGCACAATCAGAGTACGACTTTGAGTGCTTTCCTAAAGCCTTACTGCCTTGACAGAAGACCACTGGTCTTTTGTCATTTGGGGTCTTGTATCAAACAGAAAGTTCAACTTTTCAGCTAGGCTAGTTGGCCAAACAACTCTTCATACCCACCTCTCTCTACCCCAATACTGAGGTTACAGTTATATGCAGCCATACGCAACTTATGGCTGCTGGGGATTCAAACTCATGTCCTAATGCTTGCAGATAAAGGTACTCTTAACCATTGGTCATCACCCCAGCCCTTTGGCTGTACTTTAAAATCAATGCTTAGAGACTGAGGATGTAACTTGGTGGTAGGGCACTTGTCAGACATGTGCAAAGCCCTTTGTTCCAATCCAGGAAGGAACCAAGGGAAGTATGGGCATAGACATAGAAGAAAGAGAGATTCAGCATTTGTAATACATACAAATGTTGAAACAACAAGACCAAAGTTGTTGAGGGGAAATAACAAAATTTTTAAAGGCCTCCAAGGGTAATATACATATTATTAATCGTAATCAAATGACTTTCACCAGCAGTATCAAAGTGCCTACTCATCTAGAGAGGTTTCTAATAAAAGCTAGGAGCTGCTGATAATCAGCCATAAATACTTGAGCAATGCAGACAGCTGTGGGAAGCTTTTTGTTTTCTTTTGTTAGTTGTTTATTCTGAGGTAGATTTTCATTGAAAATGAATTGAGCTTTGACCCCCAATGGGACTCAGCAGGTAAAAGCAATGCTCTACAAGCATGAGGCACTGAGTTCAAATCCCCAGAACCCATGTACAAAGTAAGACATAGTTACACCTTCCTGTAACCCCAACAATGAAGGAGGCCAAAGCAGTTGTATACCAAGTGCTCACTGGCAGCCAGCCTAGCTCAAACTGTGAGCTTCTCGTTTAGCCAGAGACCCCTTCTCAAGTTAATGTCAAGAGCAATGGAAGAAGACACTAGACATCCTGCTTTGCCCTCTTCATGGACACACATGAGCACATACACCACCTACAATATAAATAAATAAATGCTGTAAACTATCTATTTTTACTGTATGCCAGGTCCCCATTTGATCTTTGACATCTTAGCTTGTTGAATCTTTACCATAAAATGAGAAAGGAGTAGGAGACCATCACTATCCTTAATGAAACAAGTCTCAGAGGTTCAAAGAACTTAAATTTCCATAAGGAGATACAGCTGACTCTGTGCCCCAAGTTTGTCTCTCCCCTAAGGTCTCCAGCTTTAATTATCATTTCAGTAATACCCAAGGTGATCCTTTCTCCCTTAATGCTCTGACATTCTCCTTCCAGCACTTTCCACTTGCTCCAAAGCACTTCCCAATGCTTCCCTTCCCTACAACTAAGACAAAACTTTCACAACACGCCACTGAGCAAGAAACTACAAGAGTTATAAATGGGAACTAAACACACAGAATATAAGACATCAGCATGGAAAAATAAATAAGAATATGCATCTCTAGGGACTTCTTGAGACTAGATTCTTGCTCTGAGTTTGCTAGCTACATGTCTAGTTAGCCAATTCCCTGTGCCTTACCATCTTCCTCTGGAAATGGTGATGCCAATTGTCATGTGGCAATCTCAATCATCAGCACTTATCAGTGTGTCTCATACACATAAGCACTTAGTATTCAGCACACCAAGCTAATGTGCTCCTGGAATTCACAAATTCTGTACTATTTTTAGTACTGTATTATTCTGTCCACTATCATAAATTTCTAATGAAATGAAATGCAGTTTAGCCAAAGGCAACCTAACATCATGGGGGCAATGCACCCCATTCTTAAAGAGATAAAAATAAGCCTGGTTCATAACCTAGTTATCTAAACCAACTATACCTCAAACATGTGTCCTCCTCTTCCTGAGCCTCCTCCTTCTCCTGTTCCTCATCTTCTTCTTCATTTACTATTATTTTTTAGGCAGGGTCTCACTACTTTCAGGCCTGGTACTTGCTACATTGCTATATAGACCAGGCTGGCTTCAAATTCACAGAGGTCTGCCTGTGTCTGCCTCCTATGAACTAGAATTAAAGGCATATGCTGCTGGGCTTGGTGGCACATGCCTATGACCCCAGCACTCAGGAGGTAGAGGCAGACTGATCTCTGTGAGTTCCAGGACAGCTTGAGCCACATAGTGAGACCCTGGCTCAAAAGAAAGAAGGGAGGAAAGGAAAGGAGGAAGGGAGGGAGGGAGGAGAGTAAGAAGGAAGGGAGGTCCCTATGCTAATTCCCTGTGAGATTCCACCTTCCCCAATGCTTAAGGGAAGTTCCTTGTCTGTGTATCCAGCATATTGGGCCTTAACAGCTTAGATGCAAGATTGTAAAACATCAGGAGTCGGGGTGAGGATTTAGCTCAATGGTAGAGCACTTGCCTAGCAAGCACAAGGCCCGGGGTTCGATCCTCAGCTCAAAAAAAACAAAAAAACAAACAAACAAAAAAAACATCAGAAGCAAATTTCTGCCCTCCAGGGTTCTCCCATTGTGCTGTAAGCCTGTATTTAAGAATTCCTCTCTCCTTCAATAAACGGAATTCGGCATTCAGAGGAAGAAGAAGAAGAAGAAGAAGAAGAAGAAGAAGAAGAAGAAGAAGAAGAAGAAGAAGAAGAAGAAGAAGAAGGGTCAAGATCACGATGGGGAAACCCACAGAGACAGCTGACTGGTGCTAGTTGGAGCTCACTGACTCTGTACTGACAGCTTGGGAACCTGCATGGGACTAAACTAGGCCCGCTGAATGTGGGTGATAGTTGTGTGGTTTGATCTGTTTGTGGGGTCCCTGGCAGCAGGGCCAGGACTTATCCCAGGTGCATGAACTGGCTTTTTGGAGCCCATTCCCTGTGGTGGGATACCTTGCTCAGCCTTGATACAATGGGGAGGGGCTAGGCTCTCCTTCAACTTGGTATGCCAGACTTTGTTGACTACCATGGGAGGCCTTACCCACTCTGAGGAGTGGATGAGAGCAGAGTGGGAGGGAGGTGAGGAGGTGGGAGAGGGGGAAGAGATGGGGAACTGGGGTTGATATGTAAAATGAAAAAAAATTTAATAAATAAGTATATTAAAAAAGAAGGAAGGATGAAAGTAAGGATGAAAAGAAGGAAGGGAGGGAGGGAGGGAAGGAGAAAGGAAGGAAGGAAGGAAGGAAGGAAAGAAGGAAGGGCGGACAAGACATCCCTGGCCCATACCTTTCTCCTAATAACTTTGCTTTTGCTCAAGGCTCTTAAATGATCTAAAACTCAAAACATAATTTCAAATGGACATGTTTTTTATGAAATAAAAATAGAAGGATTGGCAAAATTATTCTCAAGCAACAAAAAGTTGAAGTGAAAAAAATTTCCAAGGTGTACTCATGGACTCTAAAACAGAAATTAATTCAATGCAAATTCCTATAAATTTGCTTTATGGCATTAAAATATGCAAATTAATTACAACATCCAAACAATTCATTGAAAGTGTAAGAAAAAAAATATAGCAATTTCTATTCATGGATACATATGTTTGTGATTCAAGTGATACCATCAAAGCTCGTATTGAAGAGTTCCCCAAAGGAAGCCCACACTTCATCTTACATAACTAGGACACAAACCAGGGCACATTGGACAAAAGCTAAACATATGTTCACATGTTAGAAAATACCTCCAAATACCTTTATAATGCCTCACTTCTGCATAATGCTTATACTTTGCAGGCCATTTTTTACCTCCAATACTTCCTTTAAGTTTCACAGCATAGGAGCCAATGCAAACAGATCCATACTCGTATTAAAACATCCTACAGCCTTGGGGGATAAGTACCTGTCCTAGGATGCTGATCTTGGCAGAATCCAAGTGTCCTGACTTCTAGTCTACTTTTCTTTCCATGAGTACACCAATACATATCCTGTAGGTGAAGAAAACACCCACAAAAACACATTTACAGTGATAAATCCTCCCTTCAGGACAATGTGTATATATCCTCTTTCAGTGAAAAGATTACTTGAAAAAGATTAAAGCTAATATGGCCATTGATGATATTTTATAAGAAAAATGCTTAAGAGCATAAGCATGGACGTATCCTTAGTTCTCAGTGAGTTGTAGTGTAAGCCAGGCTCCTCTCCATTAGCCTCATTTCATTTGTTAACAGAACCCAATACTGTACAATTAATCTATGGAATCCTTGAAAACATGACAAGCAACTCCAGAGGGCCAGCGGATGAATTTAGAAACATGTTGTGAGTTACTGTTTTTACTGATCAACTAAGGAATTTTACTTCCAGTTACACAAAAGAAGACCTGCTCTGAGTCAATAGATGCTATGAAGATCTCAAGCTAAAAAGTTCAAAGTAGGGGTGGGAGGGGGGAGAACATAGGAACCCATGGCTGATATGTAAAATTAAATAAAGTTAATTTTTTTAAGGGGTTGGGGATTTAGCTCAGCGGTAGAGCACTTACCTAGCAAGTGCAAGGCCCTTAGTTCGATCCTCAGCTCAAAAAAAAGAAAAGTTCCAAGTAGGTTCCCCTCTTTTTTCCACTGATAAGGAGGAAAGATTTAGTGCCTCATAATACTGAATATTTGCATAGAATTCTACCGTTTACAAAGTTCTATTTGCATTGCATTCCAGCAAACTAGTGAAATAAGTATGTTGTCACCCCCACATCACAGATAAATAAACTGATGCTCAGGCGGAGTGTCTGACTCAAAAATCACAAAAAAAAAGTCACAGGCAGAAGCTTAGATTCACATCTGAGTTCAATTTTTGTGTGAGCTTTTCACCTCTGGCTCACTGCCTGTGCAAAAAAGTCTTCCCCACCCACACAATGGTATCCTACATGCCTGGAACTCTGTCTTAGACACGCAGGAATTTCCTGGTCACTTCCTGATTCCCCTGGAAGAAGACAGGAAGAAGTGCTTATTTTTTCTTGTGTCCTGTAACAGGAAAGATTTCTCCCCACGGTGCTGATACAGGTGCAAAGCTGAGGAAAGGGGTCCTTGGGGTGTAGTTGTCTCCGCCTCTGCATTTAACCCCCCACGAAAAAAAATGACAGTCCTGAAATAACCCTTATTGAACCAGAAATGAATCTTTACTCGGAAAAGAAATCATGGGCAAGAAGACAAGAAAAGTGAAAGAATGTTGGAATATAGAGCCTGTCGTTGTCCCTGAAGGCAAGAACCGGCACACACTCCAGGAAGGAGCTACCCACGAAACTCACCCGCTGAGCTGCGGCTGCCGGAGGACTGAGACATAGTCGGCAAACACTTCAGCACCGGGGACAGCTCTGCGCCCTCCAACTTCTGGAGAGCTTCCGGACTAGGACTAGTCGCCGGCTGCTCCCAAGCGGCGGGAGGTCTGGACGAGCCTTGGCACCCAAGTCCCAGCCTCTGGGTTCTAGAGTCTTTGCGAGACTCGGGAGCAGCGAGCGGCACTTCGGGCTGCGGCGGCGGCGACGATCCCGGCTGCACGACGGTGTTGCGGGACCGCGCCAGAGCAGAGGAGACAGAGCCCATCCCAGCGGGCCAAGCAGAGATCCTCGGGGATCCGCACCCCTTGGCTGCCAAAGGCTAGCTCCCTTCCCAGCCCGGGGCGCCCCTGGCGGACTGCGTCTCCTCTGACAGCCACACGTAGAGTGCAGGGAGGGCTACGCTCCCACCCCAGGTGGACTGGGATGAATCTATTCCGTGTCTGTGCCTGTCTGACAGTCCAGAGCGGATGGGAACGAACACGTGGGGATGGAGGAATGCTGACACTGAAGATGTCCTGAGGCATTCCTGGAGGGGAGGGCGTGGCAGTAAGTGAGGGGTACTTTTCCCTCCACTCTACACTTGGTTCACCTGGGGCCAAAGGTACAGCGCATCCTTCCTCCCCAGTGCAATCCCCAGAGAGGATGGAACCTTTAACGAAGGCGGGGGAGAAGCCAGTATTGTTTTTCTGTTACTTCTCCCCTCCCCCTTATTCTTGATAGTTTCATGCACGTACACAATGAAATGTGATCACATCTACCCCACATTTTTCTCCTCCAACTTCTCCCAAATCCCACTAAGGTCAGTTCGTGCTGGCCACATGTGCATGGGTGTGGGGCTGACCACCAGAGCAAGAGAATCTCACCAATGACCTCTTAAAGCTAATGTCACATCTCTAGCTGTGATTCATTGATGAATCCCTCTTCAGTGCTGTCCCTGAAACTAGCTTATCAGCCACACTCTCCCTCAGCCCGGACATTGCCTCCTTTGTGGCCTCCACGACTGCCTACCCTTCTTTCCAGAAGTTGATCCCAGGAAAGAGTGGAAGTGGAGGAAGAGTCATTTTAGTTCTGTTCTTGAGAGCCAGCAGGGAGGCACCAGCCCTGAGAACTCCCAAGGCATTACACCAGAGCAGCCTGGGTACTGTTAATAGCCTGCTTTGCTGGCTGGGGTGAGGCAACTGGCTCCATCCTGCTCTGCCTGCAGTGAGAAGGCAGTGATGCCTGATATGGGAAGCAGGAGTAGAAAGGGGAACCTGTGGAGGCAGGTCCAGTCCCCTCCTCCCTTCACCTAGGCTGAGCAAAGTGTCCCTGCATAGGCCCCAGGTTCCAAACAGCCAGCTCATGCACTAAGGACAAGTCCCAGTCCCACTGCCTGGGGGCCTCCCAAACAGTTCAAGCTAATCAACTGTCTCACTTATCCAGAGGGCCTGATCCAGTTGGGCGCTCCTCAGCTATTGTTCATAGTTCATAGTTCATGTGTTTCCCCAGGCTGAGCTGAATCCCCAGGGGAGTCCTTGCCCTGGAGGAGATGGGAATGGAGGGTGGGCTGGGGGGAGGGGGGCAGGAGGAGGAAGAACAGGGGAATCCGTGGCTGATATGTAAAATTAAATTTAAAAAAATACTATTTCATAAAGTGCATATATTTATTATCCTTAAATAAAGTTTATTTTCTCCTTGGGAAAAAAAAAAGAAAGAAAGGGGAACCCAGGATGATGTTTCATCTAAAAGAAGTTGCCCAAAGGGCTTTGGGGTACTGCCCAAGATCACACAACCAACTAGTGATGTAACTGGACTGCATGGGACTCCTCTTCCTAGATCCAGTATCCTATCTATTCTGTGCCTCTTCTAAAGATTTTTAGGCACTGGATGGTGAATTGAGACAACTACTTGTGCAATATACAGTTTATTTGAGCTTACATTCTGGAAAGGGAGACAGACTTCCCCTCTATGGACAGAGTTCAGCACTCTTTATGACACCATGCTATGGCTGGTGGCACTCATCTGTAAACTGCAATGCTCACAAGTAAATGTAAAATATCATCACATAGATGAAGTCCAGAAACAATCAGATTGATAAATCCCAAAATGAAGAGACAGGGGATTTAGAATCTTCAGTTGGTATAAAAGCAATCAGAGGATCAGCCAGGCTTGGACAACTATGGAACACTATGGCCTTCTCTGTCTAGCCTTGTTTCCCATGAGTGAGAAAAAGCCAAAATCATAGAACTTGAGCCAACATTACTAATAAGAGCCTCCAACTAGTTGGGGTTTCAGACCATAGGCGCCCTCCCCTTACCATGCAAGAGCTAGGCCAATGTCTTCTTACTCAGCCAATCTCAGGGACCCGCCTTCTCAGGGAAAGCCAAAGGAATGCTACAGGGTCCAACTATAGGAGAGAGAAATATGTAGATAGAGACAGAAGAACTGAGATGAACATAGGGGACTGGCTCAGATAAAGTTGATTATGGAGGGTAAAATGTCTCATGGTCTATAGACAGCAAATTGAAGATCCAGAATGCTTTAGCACCTCACAAACTCCATTCATATGCCTTTCTAGAGCATTCAGGTCTGCCAAAACCTTATCTACTTCATAAAGATCATGTCCCGTAATGGGACTCAACAATGCTACTAAAGCTTCATACCAGCCTTGAGATTCTTGGTGAATCAATTTTTAACTCTCCTGTGATCATAGTTTTATCTAGCTCAGTGAGCTGAGAAGCAAACACAGCTTTTCTTATTCCCTGTCCCCTCAGTAATGCCTGTTCTCCCTCTATTGTTTTCTGCTCCTGGACATTTATGGTGACCTCAGATTGTGGTGTTCAAGTGTTCCTAATGGCTCTTTTAAGCCAACACATCAGGCACCAATTTCTCTCCTAGTGTCTTGGGCTGCACAGACTTTGTCTTTAAAGAGGGATGAGTAGTTACATTTCTGATTTTTTTCCCCACCTCTACAAAGTCAGGTTGATCCCTTACACTCCCATATCCTACAGACTCATGTGTGACAAGCTCTTCTATTGCTTATTTTAAAGTCTTCCACAATTTGAAATACTCCTCCATTGCTTGGTGGGAGTGTTGTACAGCCATTATAGAAATCAGTATGGTGATTCATCAGGAAGATAGCAATCAGTCTACCCCGATCTCTAGCTATACCACTATTGGGCATATATCCAAAGGCTACTTCATCCTACCGCAGAGGCAATTGCTCAGCCATATTCATTGTTGTTCTAGTCATAATATCTACAAATTGGAAACAACCTGGATGTTCCTCAAAAAATGGATTAAAAGTGTATTGATTTATATAACAGAGTATTACTTAGCCATTTAAAAAATGAAATCATGAAATTTACAGGTAAATGGGTGGATCTAGAAAAAAAATATCCTGAGTGAGGTAACCCAGACCCAGAAAGACAAATGTAGTATGCATGCACTTATATATGGATATCAGCTGTTAAGTAAATGGCAAGTAAGCCACAATCCATAGAACCACAGAGGTTGGGTATAGATATAGAGTAAGGGGTTTGGGAGGAACAGGTCTCTCTAGGAAAGGGAAATAGAATAGATAGTTATGGAATGGAAGGATTAAGCAGATAAGGAAGGGGGACAAGGGATGAAATATGGGAGCACAGCTAAAACTAAGAGCCATTGTAGGACATATGAAAACCTAATAAAGTAGAAGCTTCCTAAAATATATACATATATGAAGGTCATCTATAGGAAATATCCAAATAATGGAGGAGACAGAGCAGCAATTAGCCATCTCTTGTCATCCAATGATGCTTCCAGGACCAAGAATTGGACTTCATATAATTAAGATGCTGGCCAAAGGGGTTCCATGGGAACCCCCAAACAACCCAGGCTATTGTCAAAACAATGAGTTACTCTCCAAAAACTGGTAGCAAGGCCCCATTGCTAAAGGCAACATCTATACAGCTCACTGAACATGGAGAAGTTGAGCTGGTGCCTACATAGAGCTATCACCCCTACATGCTGTCTTTGGTACAGGAAGATACTCTTTACATTATCAAAGGAAAAATGTAAACAAACCCTTTGATCTATAATGATGTCTTGTCTGCAAGATGTGTTAGGGCAATGGTGGCACAAAGATTGTGGTAATAACCAACCAATATCTGATTTGACTTAAGGCCCACTCCATAAAATGGAACCCATACCCAACACTGTTTGGGAGACCAAAAACCTGAGAGTAGATATCCAAGGAACCTAGAGGAAAACCAAATACTACTGTTCTTAAAAAATTTTTTAAATTTAAAAAAGCAATAAAATGGCTCCTAATGATATCCTGCTATATTCATAAATCAGCCATTATCAGATTATCTTCCTCTTATAGCAAATGGGAACAAATACAGAGACCCACAACCAGATATTGTGCAGAAAGTAAGAGACTTTCTAACACTCAGCCCTTAATGGGATGTCTCCATCAAATCCCTCCCCTCAGGGAACCCCATCAAAAAGGAAACAGAAAGGATGTGATAACCAGAGAGGATGGAAGGCACCAAGAAAACAAGGCCCTCTAAATCAACATAACACACATAAGAACTCACAGAGCCTGAGGAGGCATGCATGGGACTGTGTGGGCTTGCACCAGATGGGGTTCTAAAGGTGAAAGTAGATGTGGACACATACCCATCCCTAACCCAGAAGCAATCTAATATTGATAACTATGATAACCAAATGAAAATGAAATTTCTTCCAAGGGAATCTCACTGAGGAAACAAATTATTCTTACAGGCGGGCTGCATGATAATCAACAGAAAATGAACTCAATGGCTTCTTTGGAGGTTCCTTGTCTCATAATGTTATGCCAGGGATTTTATTTTCTTTAAATGTATCTTATTTATTTTTATTTTTATTTCATTTTACATTTTTTTCTTCTCTCTTTTTACCCTTCAGGTCCTTTGAGTATATATTTTGGCTTCCAGTTTAGGGTTTTTTCTGGGATTCCTAAGTGTGGGAATAATTGGGTCTCTGTTTCTTGTGCCTTTTCTTGGGCTCTTTTCCTTGTTTGTTTGTTTTGTCCAATTCCAGTGTGTTCATTTTTGTTTTATATTGTTGTATTTTATTATATTGTTATCTCTTAGATGCCTATTTGTTTTCTAATAAGGGCAGAAAAAAAGTGGATCTGGATGGGAGGGGAGATGGGAAGGAAGTAGGAAGAGTAGAGGGTGGGGAAACTGTAATCAAAATATATTGTGGGAGGAAAAAAATCCATTTTCAATAAAAGAAAGAAACACAAAGTCTTTCCCAATTTGAGCAGTTCAGATTATCACAATTTCTTTTTTTTTTTTCTTTTTTTTTTTTTTCGGTTTTTTTCGATACAGAGTTTCTCTGTGTAGCTTTGCACCTTTCCTAGATCTCACTCCATAGACCAGCTGGCCTTGAATTCAGAAAGATCCACCTGGCTCTGCCTCCCGAGTGCTGGGATTAAATTTGTGCGTCATCACCGCCGATACCAGTTTCTTATACTGGACCATTGTTAAGGCCCCAACCTCACTTAGGATTATCAACTTTCCCTTCATTTCTACTAAAGGTTAGACTCAAGTGGTATCTTCCAACATCTCTATCATGTTCTCTTCTACCTCATTCTCCTATACTTCCCATCCGTTCCAAGTTCTTGGATCCCAGGAAGGGCTCTTCAGCTTTTCAGCACTGTTCTCTTTGTTTCCTTTTCTCCTAGCCGTAAGAAAGGGAAATCTGCCGGGTGGTGGTGGTGCACACCTTTAATTCCAGCACTTGAGAGGCAGAGCCTGGCAGATCTCTGTGAGTTCAAGGTCAGCCTGGACTACCAAGTGAGTTCCAGGAAAGGCACAAAGCTATACACAGAGAAACCCTGTCTTGAAAAATCAAAAGAAAAAGAAAAAAAGAAGAAAAGGAAATCCAACACAGTCATCTCATCCTCTGTTTTATCTAATTTATCTGCTAAAAGAGAGACTAATATGGAGGCTGCTGGCCATATCTGCCTTTCTCCTTATAATTCCTACATTATACAAACACAGTCTGCTGGGCTCCATCCCAGCCTCAGATGCATCTCTTACTACATAAAGCATTGGCCAGGCAATCTTTGCAACTACTTATCAATACTTTTGACTCATGTGTGGTATTCTCAAAAAATTGAAGATTTTTAACTGATCTTCAAAGTGTCTCCATCGTCACACAGTATATCCCAGTTATTAAGCAATCATGCCATTCCATGCCACACAGAAGAAGACTGCTGCCCTAGGATCGCCCCTCCAGACTCCAAACTCCTGTTGGCTCAGTCTTATTTACACACTTCACTACCCATAGCAAGAACCAGGCAACCATTGCTATAGTAAAAAGGCATGTTGCCACATACCGCAGGGAAAGTATAGCTGTATTGGAATCTCCTCTGTCTTATTGATGTTCGGCTTCTGTTGAATGCCTTGCCACCCACATCCAGGACCATGCAATCACTACTTTCCAATTTTTCTTTAGTCCTATCAAATTCCTGTTCAAGTGCCAAATCTTATTGTGTGACAGACTTTTTTTCTGGGAAGACGCAATAAATGCACATACAGAGAGACAGACAGACAGACAGAGAGACAGAGAGAAAGAAAGGGAACCTATGACAGACCAAAATAATGATGGCACTAAAGTCCAACTTGGTGAACCAAGGAGTTTTTGTTGCGGTACTGACTTAGTTAGGTCTTACTGATATGAAGAGACACCATGACCACAACTCTTAGAAGGAAAACATTTAATTGGGGTGTTTTACTTACAGTCTCAGAGGTTTAGTCCATTATCATATGACAGGGAGCATGGCAGCATGCAGGCAGATGTGGTGCTGGCACTAAGAGTGTTACATCTTGCAGGCAACAGGAAGTAGACTGACTGTCTCACTGAGTGAAGCTTGAGAAAAGGGACCTCAAAGCCTGCCCCCACAGTGACACACTTCCTCCAACAAGGCCACACCTCCTAATAGTGCCACTCCCTTTGGGGGCCATTTTCTTTCAATCCACCCCAGGTACCAAGAGGAATATGGATGAAGGATTAGTCGTAGGAGTGGAGATGACTCAGAAAAGCAGAAATCCCCCCCCCCAAGGGGACCGAGATCCTAGAGCTCTCTGAACAGCTTGAAGGCAGATCACCAAGTCTGAGAAGTCTGCTCTCAATAGCTCAGCTGCTCAGAGTCTAACCCACCACAACAGCTTTGCATGTCTTCTTTAATGCTGGGAAGGGCTTTGAAGAATCTTCCAGTTTTCCACTTCCCAAAACATGTGACCTTTAGTTATCTCCTGAGTGTAGGGAGAAAAAATGTTTTGACTCAGAAGAAACTTCCATAAAATGAAAAGTCCTACGGCCTGGGCATGGTGGCACACACCTTCAATCCCAGCACTTGAGAGGCAGAGGCAGGCATATCTCTGTGAGTTCAGGGCTGGGCTGGTCTATACAGCATTTTCCAGGACAGCTAGGGCTACATAGTAATACCATATCTTAAAAAACAAACAACAAAAAGAAAATGTAAACCTATGACTTTGCAATCTATGGATTTGAATGGAGGTATACTGCATGAGTAGATAATATTGCTAATGTAACTAATACATAAGTTATTGTATTAGCTACTTTTATATTTGCATGAGCAAATACCATAACCCAAGGCAATTTATAGAGGAAAGGTTTGAGTCGGGCTTACTTTTCCAGAAAGTTAAGGTCCACAATGATGGGGACAGCATGGCAGCAGGTGGCAGACATGGTGCTGGAGCAGTGGCTGAGAGCTCAGATCTCAAACCACAAATAGGAATCAGAGAACAAACTCTAATGGCCCAAATCTCTAAGTCCTCAAAACCTGCCCCCAGTGACATACTTCCTCCAGCAAGGCTATGCCTTTTAAGCCTCCCCAAACAATGCCACCAACTGGAGACCAAGTATTCAGATGCCCAAGAGTATGTGGGACACTTTCATTCCCACCACCACAGTTATTAAATGGAAATACTAGTGACAGTTATGGGATACCTCCCTATGAGTTTTTTGTCAAGGAAGCCCTAGAGACCCCTAAAATAATATAGATTATTGCCAAAGTCCTCAGCAATGTTACCTAACAGTGGACCTTTCAAGTTATAATACCAATCTGCCAGACAAGGTTTGCCCACTGATGCAATAGTGGTATGACTGTTAAGAGAGTAGCCAACTACTTTCTGATTGGCTATGAGGTCTGCTCCACAAGAGGGAATTCATGCCTGGGACTGTAAACCTGGTCAAAAGTCCACAGCTGGGGAGGTCACAGTTTAAAAAAAGAAAAGGGGAAGTGCTGTGGATATCGCTCTATATAAATAAAATGCTGTTTGGCCAGTGGCCAGGCAGTAAGTATAGGTAGGACAAGAGAGAAGAGAATTCTGGGAAGTGGAAGGCTGGAGGAGAGACGCTGCCAGCCACCGCCATGACAGAAAAGAGATAAGGTACTGGTAAGACACAAGCCGCGTGGCAAAGTATAGATTAATAGAAATGGGCTGAAATATAAGAGTAAGAGCTAGACAATGGTAGACCTGAGCTAATGGCCGAGCAGTTTAAATAATATAAGCATCTGTGTGTTTATTTTATAAGTGGGCTGTCTGACTGACAGGGCTTAGTGGGACCCGGGGAGAAAACTCTCCAGCTGCAGTCACAGCCTCTAGGGGAGAACCTAGGACTGCTGTGTTGCTAAATGGACATATCAAACTGCCTTATAAATATTTATCTTTATACACATAGATCTGAACTACTCTCAGCCTTGGTCAGAGAAACTTACTGCAGTGGGCAGTGTTGAGTGTAGAGATACAAAGCTGGCGTAAGGGCTGAGAATAAGTGACTTCTGAGTGCTCAGCTCTAAATAGAGCATCTATATCACCCTCTGTCCCAAGGTTTAGGAAACACTGCATAATAGGAGTCAGGAAGAATATAAGAGCTGTGGGATGGGGAGAAAGGCTGTAAAATGCTATCTTACACGGCCATTGTATTCAAAATGGATTCACTGGATTCATAGCAGCTATTGTTACCTGCATAAAAATGAACAAGGTTGAACCTGCAAACATCCTAGCATGAATGGGGAAGAGGCTCTCTAACTGAGGACCCAAGGGCAGTTGACTGATGCTTCAGGAAAAGTCTTCATCAGTAGTGTAGTCATTATTAAGTTGCCAGATCTCTGGCCAATAACCCCATTAGCATTCTCGTGAAGGTAAGCATAAATGAACTGAGCTAATCTCTCTCTCTCTCTCTCTCTCTCTCTCTCTCTCTCTCTCTCTCTCTCTCTCTCTCTCTTCAGGATCAGAGATGCAGAAACTATGTTCGATGACAATAATGATGATGATGATGATGATGATGATGATGATGATGATGATGATAAAGTTCTCCCAGCTCTGTGCATGGGAAGAATGGACCTGGTGAACTGAAACAATTGTCCTTATCTTTGTTTTCCTCTTGCATTTTAAATACAGGCTTTATATGGGCAGCTGGAGCTTAGTTGGAGAAGTTGTCAGGGAATGTATTGGCTGTAGGTGATATCATTCTTCTGGACCTAGAGTCTCTCCTCCCATGCTTGAGACTTCATCCGCCAAGGGCAGAGAGCATTCCACCAGTTCAGCAGCGTTCTGCACTGAGAAAGACTGTAAAGATCTGACTCACCTGCCAACCCACCAGGGCCCGAAAGTCATCAATACGGAACATTTCTTTTTGGGATACTGACGTTTCATAAATGACAGTGTTGAACTTTACCTGAGCTCTGTGCTTCTGGAAAATGATGGAGCTTAGTACATCCCCCACTATTCTTAGTCAAGCCAGGCTGTTCTGAAGCAAGAAACACTATAGACTTGGTGGTTTATGTAATGTTTGTTCCTCATGATTCAGGGGCTGGAAGTCTGAAGTAGGAGGTGGGTATAGTTGGGGGCTTGAAAAAGGACCTTCCTCCTTGTATGTCTTCACATAATCTTTACACAGTGTCTGTCACCTTCTCTTTTTGTAAAAACAGTAATCTCATTATGGGGCTTCCATCTTCACAGCCTAATCCAACTCCAGTTAGCTTTCGAAGAACCTGCCTCTAAATACCAATACACTGGGGATAAGTCTCAAATTAATTTGGGGGTAACACAGACAGTTAGTCTATAGCATTTTATTCAGTTGTTTTCTACAAAACCACTTATTGGTGGAAATAATGCCTTCCCCTTATTGTTTAGAAAAGATTCATCATGAATGTCACCTTATATTCTTGTTCACCTATGACAAAGCTAGACATGGACCCTCCCCTGTCTTCTTCTTTAGTTACAAATGATCCACTGAATCTTTCATCAACACTGACCTGTGGAGAGTTCAAGTGTTACAAATACAGAGACAAATTACCTTGGGCTTTCTTTGGCCCCCTGTTATAACAGCCATTCATTGCTCACCTCTGTGTGGCCACTCATATTTAGCACCAAAACAAACTCTCCTATTCCTTTTGAGATGACAGTTATGTTTTTACATCAACAGGTTCGATACAAACTATAGCTTCCAAAGGAGGTTGGAGAAACTGGGGCTGGCCAGCATGTTAGTGACAGCCGAGTTCAAAATAGAGCCCATATCTCACTCCAGGATTCACCTACATAATCACAGCTAGCACTGCCCCCACAGCTCCTCATCTCTGTCTTGTCCGCTGTCTTCTGCTGAGGTAGTATAGATAATTCCTAGGGCAGTTCTGGAGAATCTAGAAAAGGCCCAACCCAGGTAATGAATTCTTTTGAGTCATGTCAAATGTTAAGATCAGGTTATGTCCTGCCCTAAGTTACTCCATATTGTTTAAAACAGTGTTTTTTCCAATTGCCTTGCCCTGAGAGACTCTATTTTACAAGCACTGCACCTGGGTTGACACATAGGCAGTATCATCTGTCTGGCACCACCCACATGACACAAACTAATACACGACCCATTCCTGGGAGTAGAAAGGATGCTGCCCTAAAATTTTTTCAGGGTGAATTGGGTCTGTAAGCATATGAATATACTAAAATCATATCAGAAAAACCAAACACAGTGGCCTATCAGACATACCAGACTAAGGAAAGGCTGCAACTCCCTCACCTGTACTCCATAAAAAAGGTAGACACTCAATGCTGCAACAGTAACAGTTCCCAATAAAAGGTCATATAGCCATGTGTGTGTGTGTCAGAGGACCAGCAGACAGCACACTCCTGATCGTCCCAATGGCTTCAGCTCAACTGAGCCCCCACTGTTGATGCAGCCTACTCGGGGTGCCATCTGCCCACCCTCCTGTTAACCTGTCTGGACTTACCGTCCATCTGTCTGGTCAGAGCCAGTCCTGTCTTTCACTCACCTCACTCTCCCAGATGAACTCTGACCCTGTGGCCTGACTCTACCGCCAACAGCAGCAGTAGCTTCTCCATGTTTCGTGCAGCTCAGCTGGTGAGTTATTTCACTCCCAGAGAAACCATTTTACATTTCCATCTATTTCCCAGCTCTGGCTTCTTGGGTCTTTTTGAAATTCCTTTCTTCGTTAACGTTTTATTAAGAATGACTCTAAGTCATTCTTGGCCTACACATACACAGAAAAAATTACCGTATAATGTGTGATGTGCAATCTGTAAGTTTGGAATAAAGAAGCTTTGAATGACTCCACTAGGAGTGTTGAGAAAAGCAGGAGTGTCTGCTCAATGGTCGCCAAAGAAACCGCCAGACTTTGTGGATTTGTTGTTATTCAATAAATTCTGACATTGGGAAATGGCATGAACGTTCTATCTGTGTTTCTGATGCAGTTTGCTGACTACATCAAAACACCCAGGCAAAGAAGCAGCCTTCACTGTGATCCTGAAACATTGATTGGCCACCAATGTCTCTGTGCTCAGCCAAGTGCAGAGCTGGAGGTGGATCCTACCCAGTGGAAAATATGTAGGGAAAAAATATAGTGCTAGGAGTGGAGGGTCAGCACAGGCCGTTGGTGAACATGCAGAGAGATGCACAGAACACAGCTCTAGAGGAGAGGGAGGTTTGCACCAAAGGACATTATTGTAAGTGTCTGGTATGCTACAAAAATGAACATCACAAGTGTTGCTCTTGAAAATAATGACACACAGGATGTTTTTCTGCTAGGTGAATTAGAAAGGTTAAGGTTAAATGCGTTATACCTTCTCATTTTTTTTTCATTCAAACAAAATAAAGACTAAAATAGATTGCCCAGGCTTAAGTGGTGAGTTCTAGAGTTCTGAGCTAACCAATGTGCTGACTACTAGAAAAATATTATCTTCAAGTGTAATACACACCAAAATAAATTTATTTGGGAGCTGTATACATCAGTTCTCTACCCAATATGGGACTTCTAATAAATCCAAAAAAAAAAAAAAAAAATAGCAAAATCAGCATTTACAACCCATAATTAATGCCTTGATCCACCATTTTAAAAAATACATTTTTATTTTTATTATCTTTTTATTAAATAAAATATATTGGAGTGATATAAATCTATGGGAAACAAATTTGGTAACTACAAAAAAAGCATAAACAAAGTTAACTGTCAAGTGTGTTAGGTTTTAGATGGCTTGCTGGGAGCTACAGAGGGGCAGCAGCATGGCAAGGAAAGCTCATTCGCTAGCACCAGAGACACACTGCATGCTGGAGTCTCTGAAGAGAATCAGCTCCCATGGCAGAAGTAGAGTCTGACAGTATACTCTGCTTGGGATGGGGGCAGATCTCACAGTACAATCCAGCAGCCAGGCTCTCTGATCCCCAGGCAGGAGGCAGAAAATAGGGTGGGGAGTGGGATGTGCCTTCACCAATACCTTATCATCAATACCCTTTGCTGTTAACTCTCTTCCCAAGTGAGAAATCCAATTGGCAACATCAGTATCTGTGAGAGGGTAGCTGCTGCAAAGCAGTGCATTTCATTCTTACAGAGAGAAACAGCAAGTGCAACTGCATGGAGCTGGAGGATGTAGCTGGAGGAGTGCCCCACCCTCGTAGGGACTGTCTCTCAGATAAAGTCAGATCCTTGACTACACTGGAGAAAGGAATTTCGGAAGAGTCAGAATCTGAATAAAGTCTAGAGTTTAAGTAGAAACAGGAGATAGTGCATATCTCAGATTTAAGTATGACAGACAGAGAGGGGAAGGAGAGAAAGACAGACTTAGGTGCCTTAATAGTGTGGTGTGTGTGTGTGTGTGTGTGTGTGTGTGTGTGTGTGTGTGTGTCTTTTTAAGTCACATTGTTTTAAAAATGTAATTTGCAAAAAGGTTAAAAGGTTAAGCAGTTTTTTTTCTTTATTATTATGGATTTTAAATTTTATACATCAGCCATGGGTTCCCCTCCCCCCTCCCATCCCCACCCCTACCTTCCCCCCAGCCCCTTCCCTCCATTCCCATGTCCTCCAGGATTAAAAGGTTAAGCAGTTTTAAATTTGAGTAAAAAGATAGGTGAGTTGGTTTTCTTCCTCATTTAGATGTCCTGAGGAAGGAAAGCTCCGTCTCGGCCAGCAACTTTGGCTTTCTCATTCCTGAGGAAGTCTCTTGATTCCCAGCCATCAAGAAACACAAATTAGATCCCAGGACTGGGGCTTCTTGCTTTTCCAAGCTCCTCTTCAATTTTCCTTTTCCTATGTTGCCTCATTAACCATTCATAATCCCCACAAACTGATATATATTTTCTTTTCCCCATGCTGTTAACAAGGGAAGTGTATGCTGATTTTAGCGCTACTACAAAGATTAAAACCTACTAAAGACTACTGGGGTCTAGCCTCTAATAGTCTTTTCCCCAGGGTTCCAGATGGGACCCTACCAGCGGCAGGAATTCATCTGAGGGAATGAATCTGTGTACACCGAGCTCTTTAGTCCATTCACTTTATTCTTCGAAGTCAAAATCTCTCTGCACAGCTTCAGGTCTGCTCTCATCCTTAGCTCCTCTGTCCCTTCCATCTCCATCCCCCATCATCACCCTTCTAGTCATCCTCCTCAAGTCTCCGAAGTTTTCAGTTGTAGACCCAGACAAAGCAGCAACTCTCTGGCCAAGGCAAGGTCACCCAGGTTTGAATTCTTACAGGGTCATAAAGGCAGATAAGAGTTTACCTCAAGCAGTGACTGCCAGGCTTTCTTTTACAACCCAAAGGGGGAGTGGTTAAAGGAGGTGGGGTCAACTAAGAGCTAAAATTGGTTAATATATCAGAAAAGAGAAATCTGTGTGCTCAAACTACATTCCTAGAAGTGGTTAGACAAAAATGTTAAGAGTCTATAATGTTAGTATAAATCATGAGTAAAAGTAAAACTGCCTATTTTTCTTTAGGGTTTTAACCGTCTCAGTAAAACTCAGCTGTGACATTTTCTGGCAGGGCAGGGGTAGCTAGGCAGCCTGTGTCACAGCTTGATGTACCTGGTATGTAAAAAGCCCTTTTGTTCTAAGGAAGGTTAAAGCTTAATTTACCCAAGAAACAAAGCTATGTACCTAACATCACCTGACCTAGGTGGTGTCTCCATATGGATATTTAACTTAATTCAGGAGACTAGCAGGTAGTCTGGAATGCTTGTTCTGTCTGCTCTTTGTTCTTGGATGTTTGAGCAGTATCTCAGATAAAATGCTTTTATCCAGAGCTGGCCCTGGGCTTGGATACTAGCTAAAGGAGATATCTGATTCTAATGCTAAAAAAGAGAAACAAAAAGCTAGGAAGAAGGAAGACTTGCCTATTTGACTGTTACCCAAACACCTTAATTGTATGGGGAAAAACTACACCGAAAAAATGATCAATCCACGCTGTTAGTTCAGGGGAGTGGTGGGGGGGGCCTCAGGGGGAATCAACTGGGGAAGCTATAACAGCGCACATGAAATTCATTGCAGGATAGAGCTGATATATTCAAAAGCCAATAGCACCAATACTTCCTTGAGTCTTGGCTTCCTCTGGAAAAGCTCTTGGCCCTTCCAGGTAAATGCTCTGTCATAATCAGCTGAATTCCTACTTTATATTTCTGCGGCTTGTAGCAAATACCTGATATATGATTCACTCCTCTTTTTAGAATATATAGTATCTTCCAAACTAAAGGTAGTGACTCATGCTTGCAATTCCAGCACTTGAGATGCTGAAGCAGTAGGATTGTCATAAGTTTGAGGCCATCCTGGGCTATATAGTGAATTGTAGGCTAGCCTGGACAGAAATAAAACCATGACTCAAAAAAAACACAAAATCAAAAACGTGCCTTCCAATCCTATAGCTCATCCAATGATTAGTCCAATAGATACAGATTTTACAAAATTAGGATCATATTTTACATACTGATTTTGAGTAAGATTTTTCATAATCCTGAGAATGTAGCTGAAGTTTTACAAAACCTGATTTCAAGGGTCAAAACTATAGCCATTCTTCCTTCCATGTACCATATCTTAGTGAGATTCTATCCTAATGATGTATCATTTACATTACCGTCATTATTCTTTATTATAAATAATATGGAAAATTTTAGTGATTTATTCACTGTAACATTATGATAAATTTTAAATGGCATTCTATAAAATCTTCCTCAAATTTTCCTCTAACATATGTTTATTTTGTATATGTCTATGTGTCATGGCCATGCAAGAGGAACAGCAGGCAGCTTTGGAACTCACAGAATATGGCTCAGTGGTCAGCATAAACACACTGGGTAAGCCTTGGAGAGGCAGAGTCCTGAAGACTACATATCCTGAGGACCTCATGCTGTTATTGACTGTAGCTCTGCTTATTGCCCTAATAGTCACCACAACCCTCATAATCTATAAGTTCTAAGAAAACTCTCAGGGTGGTTCTGGCTCCTCACTGGGAAGTGTCATTGGTATTTATAATATGGTAATTGACTTTTTCCAAGCATTGCTGCTGGAGCAGATTAATGATTCAGCCTCCACCCTTAGGAAGAATTTAGACATGTAGACTGTTAGTAAAGTTAAATTAAGACATTTTTGTTATTGGCTTTGATGTAGAAAATCTTGGGGAACAATTTCAAGTTTAGAAGGGCACATTTTTGATAGTTGAGCAAAGGACTAGTTGAGGTCAAGGAACAAAAACAGTGGAAGCCTGGTTATTACTAGCTGACATGTCTTTCTTGCGGGGATGGCTTAGTGATCAAAGGCAATGATTAATTCCTTGTACTCATTTTTGCCCTCAGCTTCCTGATTATTTTTTTTTAAATTAATTGTTGATGCGTGGGTGTGCACTCTGAGGACCTAAAATAGAAATGACTTATTGTATTTATATACGAAAGTTTAGATTCCTGATTCTTTAAAGATTTTTTTTTATAAGATTACCTTTTGAGACAAATAATAAAATGATTAACCCTTTCTTTCTAATCACAAAATGCACCCAGTCAGTAAGATGTAGTGGGTAGCCATTCCAGCTTTGACCTGGAAGTTCCAACCCCCATGGAGGCTTCGGTAATGGCCACACCTACAAGGCGGGGCCAAGAGAGGACCCTGAAGACCCGAGATCCGGATGTGCCGGCTCTCTTGGTTCCTGGACCTGGACACTGGCACAGTCTGGAAATACCATCACCTCCTAAACACCATGGAGGTAGACCAAGAAGAGTTCTCCAGAGAACTGCGCCAGCATCCAGGGTCCAGGAACCAAGAGAGCCAGCATATCCAGATCTCGGATCTTCAGGGTCCTCTCTCAGCCCTGCCTTGTAGGTGTGACCTTACCAAAGCCTAAGTGGGGGTGAACTTCCAGGTCAAAGCTGGAATGGCTCCCCACTACAGTAAAAGAACTGGCTGAGAAAAATACCTGGCTTGCTTACATTTTGTTAATCTATAACAAGTTGCTTAAACATGAATATATGTGGGTCCTTGGGAATAATTTGTTTTTTACCTATAATACATAAAATGTTTAATCATGTAAGGGAAATGAGAAACATGCTGATTTTTACTTGTATTCATTATAATCATTCACTTAAAAATAGAATGTAACCACATTGCAATTTTTATATTGCTTGAAAGATTTTGCTGGGATATATTAGCTATAAGGGAAAAATAAGAAAAGTAGTAGAAGGAAAGAGAGAAGGAAAACTGTAACACAAATCTTAAAAGGTCTTATCATAAAAAACCCAGAGCCAGATATCAGAGTGAAAGTTGAAAGATCAGAAAAGCAGAACAGCCAGCCACTAGTTCTTACCTCTACGAAATCCTCAGTCTAAATAGAGTGAGTTCCTGTTTTCTCACAGCTTATATACCTTTCTCTGCCCAGACATAACTTCCTTGGATTAAAGGCATATGTGCTTCCTAAGCAAAGACATGCGATCTCAAGTGCTGAGATTAAAGGTGTGTGCCACCACCACCTGGTTCTGTTTCTCTCACGTGTGGCCTTGAACTCAGAGATCCAGATGGATCTCTGCCTCCGGAGTGATAGGATTAAAGTTGTGTGCCACCACTGCCTGACCTCTATGTCTAATCTAGTGGTTGGCTCTGTCCTCTGATCCTCAGGCAAGTTTATTAGGATACACAATATATCACCACAGAAAACACTAGGAAAGACACAGAAGATGAAAAACTGGGAAAAAGGAAAACATTGGGACAGAAGAACAGTATAGAGAAAGAACAGAGTTAGAACAAGCAGCAGAAAGAAAAATAAAATGAAGAATTAAGCTCTGGCCTTCAGAAAAGTCCCTGCGTGTCTATCAATCTATCCAGTAGTTCACCTATCCACATCTCCTCTCCAGGTTCTCTGACCTGCTGAACATTGACCTTCCAGCAACATGTGTGCATGTGTGTGTGGTGTGTGCTTACACGATCGCCTTTGTGGTGTATATGAGAGTAGGTGTATATGAGCAAGTGCAGGTGGAGGCAGGAAACTATCTGTGCTGTGCACATTGATTGTTTTATTTTATTTTATTTTATTTTATTTTATTTTATTTTATTTTATTTTATTTTATTTTATTTTATTTTATTGAGACAGGGTCTCTCTCTGACGTGGAACTCCCCCAGTAAACTAAGTAAGCTAAAGTAAGCTAAGCCCCAGAAATGCACCAGTCTCTGCTCTGCTTCCCAACACTGAAATTATAAGTACACACTGCCACACCCAGCTTTTTTCACTTGGGTTCTGGGGATCAAACACAGGCTCATGCAAGCATGTTACTGACTAATCTGTATTCCTGGTCCCTGGACTTACTCTAAGGAATATATCCCTAACAGAGATGAGATTGTATTAGAAATATATTCAGTAAAATATATTTAAAAATATATTTTAATTAGTAAAATGTATTTTACAAATTAATGTAAAGGAAAGAGAATAATTAGTTCTTATTACTTTCTCAGTTGACACATATAAATTAAAAGAAATACCTTTTAAAGGTATTCTTGTTAAAAAAAAAAAAAAAAAGCTTCAGAGGAAATTAAAGTCAACTCAGTTCAACCTCAAGAGTAGACTTTTGGTCTAAGATCTTGGTGTCCCCAGGTTCTGCAGTTTAGTATCCCAGGGCTCAGAAGAGAACAACATCCCAGGGTCTGGGAATCAGTTTTTGTGTGGAGAGTGGGGAACAGGAAGTGGGGAGCCAGTAATGGGGAGCAGGGAGTGGGGAGTAGGGAAGACTTCATGAGCTCCTTTGTTTTGTTTTGTTCTAACTGCAGAATGTGAGACAAGTCAGATTGCCCATTTTTGCTATGTCAGAGCTCCCGCATGTGTGTTAAGGGTTGTCTGCTCTCCAGAATTCCATGGTCAGTGAGTTTCTTGAAGCTCTGGGCTTGGTTTATGGCCCTAGTTTGGGGGTAGATTTTCTTTAGCTCTTATTACTTGTTCTGGCCAGTGACTATCAATGACCCCTAAATTAACAACAAAGGCTACATGCAGCTTGTGAAGCTATGTTCCAGCCAATGGGGCCTCCAGTGAAGTATGCCAAGTATGTCCAATCTTTAGACACTGAGAAATGTTTTTTGTCATTTACAAATGTATTGAGCAGCATTCATAGCTATCCTGGTGTGCATGCAGGCCATGGGCTACAGGTTGGATGTACCTGGTTGATTGTGAAATTGTAATACAAGCAATGGGTTTCTTCAACAGATAAATTATGGCATGCTGAGGAAAGGACCTAAGAATCTTATGTGGGCTATTTACATAACATCAGCTAGTGGCTGGGTGTATGGCTTAGTGGATAACAGCACTTGCTCTGCAAGCACAAAGACCTGAGTTCAGATGCCAGCACCTTTGTAAAAAGCTCAGCATTGCCATGTGTTTCTTTAACCCCAGCATTTGGGAACAGGAAGAGGTGGGTTCTGAGAGTTCTCTAGCCACCTACCCTAGCTGAAACAGTAAACATCCGGTTCAGTGAGAGACCTCTCTCAAAGCAATAAGCCCAAAGTGTTATTAAGATCCAGATGTCCTCCACAGATGTGCACATAGGCAAGTGCATCCACCCACTCAACACACACACACACACACACACACACACACACACACACACACACACACAGAGTCTTAAGTAGGGTTTCTATTGTTATGAAGAGACACCTTGACCGCAGCAATGCTTATGAAGAAAAACATTTCATTAAGATGGCAGCTTACAGTTTCAGAGGTTTAGTCTATTATCATCATGGTGAACATGGTGGCTGGGAGTATGGTGGCATGCAGGTAGACATGGCACTGGAGAATTCTACATCTTGATCCAAAGGCAACAGGAAAGTGAACTGCCTCATTGGGCATGGCTTGAATATATATGAGACCTCAAAGCCTGCCTCCACAGTGACACACTTCCTCCAACAAGACCACACCTACTCCAACAGGTACATACCTCCTAATAGTGCCACCCCTTTTGAGGGTCATTTTCTTTCAAACCACCACATACATGCAGAGAAGGGTTGGAAAGAGACAGACAGACAGAGACAGAGAGAATGAAGACAGAATGAGACAGACAGAGACAGGAAAACATATCAACCAATTATAATAGTGTATTGATTTTATTTAGATTTCCATTCAAGGAAACATTAATGCAGCAATTGCAAAAATATAAAAAGTAACCTGATATTTGGTAATAATGGGGAATTATTACTATTTTTTTAAGATAAAATAGACACTAAATGCACATTTTTTAAGTAATCCTAAAGGGTGCCTATTTAAATTTTTACAGATTATGACACCTACCCAGGGCTATCCACCCTGGGCAGGGAGGAGAAAACATAGAGCCTGCCCAGGACTTTGCGGTGCCAGGTGGTCAGGCACAGTAGTAATGGTAAACAAATATATGGTGGGGTACAGAAGAGAGATAGAGACAAAATGGTTCATGTCCTATAGAGAGAGGCAGATCTGAAGAGATGGAAGTAAGAAGCAGGTTGAGGTGGGTAGCCTGCTTGCCACCAGAGACCATGATGATATCGAGACCTGAGCTGCTGCCAAGGAACATGTCTGGGCCCCATTGCCCTGCTGCAGTCCCTAGCCCCTGTTAACACCAAAGAAGAGAACAGGCCTGCACAGACTTAGCCCTGCCCCTCCCTGGCTGCAACATTAGGTGAACTGGCCCTACCCCTCACCAGAAGCAGCACTTGAGAAAGTGGTTCCTGCACCTCGCCTGGGCAGCACAACAGAGCTGACCCTGTTGGCAGGGAGGAGGGCAACAGGGGAGCTGGCCCTGGGAGCATGATAGTAAGAGAACTGGTCCCAGACCACTTGTCTGCCATGTGGTAGCATGGTTGAGGAAAAAGGCCCTCCACCCCTCACCTCTTGACACCTGTGGAAGGCAGGATAGCTGACAGCCCCTCACCAACTGCAATACTCAGGAGAGTGGCCCTGCACCTCACCTGGACAGCAAAGTGAAGCTGCCCCTGCTGTCAGAGGTGCGGGTGAGCCAGCCCCAAGGTCGTGAGCGTGGGAAAGCAGGTCCCACTTCTCGTCTGTCGTGGGGCTGAGTGGGTGGAGGAGAGATGCCTCCCCCTTACCCCCAACCCCTTGTCGCCTGTGGGAAAGCTGACCCCGAGGTCATGAGAATGAGAGAGCTGGCCCTGCCCCTCACCAGCTGCAGCACTTGGAAGAGTGGCCCCTGCACTTTGCCTAGGCAACACAGGAGCAATAGCTGGTCCTGGTGGTGTTGGTGTGGGTGAGCCAGCAAGGAGGTGGGGGAGGGGGATGAGAGCTGGAGAATCAGGTATGTCCCTTGCTGCTTGCTACATAGAGTAAGCTAGTCAGGGCAATGCTGGAGAGCTCACCCTGGTGGTGAGAATGAGAGAGAGCAGGCCCAGAACCAGGGCAATGACTTAGCCCACGCCAACATTTACTCCATCTAAGATTTGCTGGAGCACATGAAGGGCCTGGTCCTGCAAACCCAAAGCTGCAGGAGCTCCATGACACAGGACAAGAGGAGTCCCTGGGAGAGCCCAGCATCAATAGTGTAGCAGAAACCAGAGGCCTTGAACCAGACCAATGACTCATTGGAATGAACACTTTCAAGTAAAGATGTATGAACTAAAGGGTATGCTGTGTGACTTGCTGTGTCACACCATGGCTTCCATGATGAGATTTTTCTTTTCTTTTTCTCACTCTTTTTTTAAATTTTATATTTGGGGCGGGGGGGAGGTTGCAGGAATGGAGGGGGGATGTGAGGGGGGATTAGAAGATGAATGGGATCAAGATACAAGATATGCAATTCTCAAAAAATCAATAAAAAGTTAAATGGGGTAAGGATATTATGCCCTTTTGCTGCATGTGATAAGCCACATGCAGGAAAACATGTAGCATGTGATCTCACATAGACATTGAACCTGAAGAAGTCTAACTCACAGGACCAGAGGGTACCACGGTGGTTGTCAGAAGATAGGGTGTGGGGAAAATGGGAAGAGCTTAGTCAAAGTGATAAACAAGTTCTAAAATGAGTATGGCCCAGGAACCTAGTCCACACTACAGTTAATGACTTCCATTAGTAACCCTGCCTTGCATACTTGGAATTTCCTTAGATAATAGATCTTACTTTCTCTCAAAAGACACAGACACTTGTAATTCCAGCACTCAGGAGTCTGAGGCAGGAGGACTTCACAGCATTCAAGACCATCCTGGGCTACAGTTATGTAACAAAACTCTGAATCAAACAAAATGCACCCAACTTCCAGCTGTGAGAAGTGATGGATGGAATTAGCTTGATTGTGGCCAGTGATTTACAATATAGACGTAACAAATCATCTCATTGTATACTTAATGTTTCACTTGTATTTGTTCATTATATCTCAATAAAGCTAGAAAAATTTACAGATATTACAGATTATCTAATATGGCTGAAACTGGTTTTGGAATAACCAGGTAAGAATGAGGGAAACAGAAAAAAAGAAGGTGGACCATGAGTTGGTAAAGGGAAGCAACAAGTTCCTGAAGGTTAACTGTTCCATCTCTCTGCTTTTGTATGTATTTTCAGTTTTCTGCAATGAAAAGGAATTTTCTTCAAGCAACTCTTGATACTGTTCTGCAATTGCTCTTACTTCATCCCATGGCAAATTCTAACCAGTGTCGATCAACTTCAGTCTGGACTTTGCATTGGGTCATGAAGTAAATCTAATGATCACACCAGCCTTTGTTGTCTATGGAATGGAACAGAACAGACACAGCAAACCAATTCATGCAGCATGCCACTGTCTGTAACTAGCGGCTGACTCTCCTAAAACTTGTTTCCTTATTTGTTTTGTCATTGATGCTGATTTGCTCATGGGAGGGGCTTGAGGTTTTTGCTTGTTTTGTTTTTGAAACAGAGTCTTGATATTGCAGCCAGGTGAGCCTCAAAATTGTTAGGTAAATGTGGTAGGTCTCAAACACACCATGCTCCTGCTGTGTCTCCTGGAAAGCTGGAATTACAGGTGGATGCCACTAGATCTGACACATAGGACTGTTCTTTTAGCAAGCTTCTGAAGCCATATACCAGCAGAGCAGGAAAGAGATGTGACAAAATAAAGATGCTGGTCAAGGCCCTCAGTAAGGAGATGGATGCACATGTGCTCTGGCCATTGTCTGTCTGCCTGCAAGGCCCCATGTGTTTTATTGTGATTAGCCTTCTGCCAAGGCCCTGTGCTTGAAATCTAACGACTATAAGAAGGACTGGTTTAATTGCTCTTAATTGTCACTACCATGTAGTGGGAAATAACACTGGAAAAGGAAACCTAATGTCTATAATTCACTACAACTTAAAGGACATCTGCATATGCCAGACTGATCTCATCCACCTGCTTTTGAACCAGACTCCATATTAGGGCCAGGAAACAATCCTAAAGGAAACCAAAAGGGAGAAGAAATGTTACTAATGTTATCTTTAGTTATACATAGTATTATATGAATATGACCTGTGGGTGACTTACTTTTTTCATTACTGTGGCCTGATAAAATACACACACGCACACACACACACACACACACACACACACACACACATACACATATATGCATATATATAAATATGTATGCCACATAGGGTGATAATACTCCTCTCAAGGGACATACACTTGACTACCTAACAAAGCCGTAAGTAGAGTTAGGCAAAGCTAACCTTCCTTAAAGTTGTTAGGGGGCTCTAAGAGACTCACAACACAATGTAGGATACTGCCATTGCCTTGAGTGCCTGTCTTACTAGGGTTTACTATTACTTAGTTAAGTGAGGAGACACCATGACCACAGCAACTTTTATAAAGAAAACATTTAATTGAGAATGCTCACTTACAGTTTCAGAGGTTCAATCCATATGATCATGAAGGGGAGCATGGCAGAGTGCAGGCAGATGTGGTGCTGGAGCTTAGAGTGCTACATCTTACAGGCAACAGGATGTCAACTGACTGTCACATGGAGTGAAGCTTGAGTAAAAGATCTCAAAGCCCACCCCCACAGTGACACACTTCCTCCAACAAGGCCACACATCCTAATAGTGCCACTCTCTTTGGGGGGTCATTTTCTTTCAACTACCCCAGTGTCTCGCAGAACTTGAGGGTAAGACCCCATTGCTAAAAATACCACACACTTTGCACACAGGACTTGGAAGAACTGAGTTGTAACTGGCCTGGAAGTTTCCTCCCTGAAAACTAGATCTTATCCAAGGGAAAAACTAAGTGGTAGTCTTACCTAGCTGTAATGCTTATAAATCACAGTGACCTGCCCAGAAAGACATCCTCAGTGGTACAATAGTGATGCTTTATCTTGGGGGTAACTAAAAGCTATCTAATTGGACTTAAGACCTCATGCAATATGAGGGAATTGTACCTAGTACTGTAAACCTAACCAACTACCCATGGCATGAGAGGTCATAGACCTGAGACGAGAACATTCTGCTGCCATTTTCACAAGCCAGTAAAATTCCTAACTGTGTTCCTAACTGTACTGATCCTCACACCCATAGACACTGCAGCTCTTACCCCTCATCAAAGCATTTCCTTTTTGGAGTAGGTGAAGATTATTCCAGAAATCTACAACTGGTCAAAATATTAAAAAAATAAGTCGCCGGGCAGTGGTGGTGCACACCTTTAATCCCAGCACTCGGGAGGTAGAGCCAGGTGGATCTCTGTGAGTTCGAGGCCAGCCTAGTCTACAAAGTGAGTTCCAGGAAAGGCGCAAAGCTACACAGAGAAACCTTGTCTCGAAAAAAAAAAAAAAAAAAATGACTGTGGACTGTCGAGACTCAAGTGGCACATCTACAATCCAGCACCTACATCTAAGCCTCAAGAAACACCATAGAAGAAGGGTGGGAAGATTTTAAGAGTTAGTACCAGGATTCCTGCTGCAAGACAGTGTTTTCTAAATGTGACAGGAAAGCTGCTCTCGAAGTCTTAACGATAAGGTTGTCGAAACAAGACCTGCATGACAACAATGCCAGTTGGCATGCCGAAGTCAATGGGGCATTTCACAAGCCTCCACCCCTCCCTGAGGCGCTTCAGACAGTCAGTGGCTGCTGAAAGAGGGAGAATACCTTTTCTCCAGGGACGAGCCCCCTGATAGGTTATAAGTGGTCAGCCTGAAATATAGACATATACGCACAACACTAAATGGCTTCCGTAGGTGATATCTGTAACAGTAACGATGCTATAAGAGGCCATGAAACTGAATTCAGAGGCAGTGGACGGTACATGAGAAGAGCTAGAGGGGAGAGAAGAGGAGGCAGGAGTGATTAGATAGATAGATAGATAGATAGATAGATAGATAGATACGTGTGTGTGTGTGTGTGTGTGTGTGTGTGTGTGTGTGTGTGAATAGCTTCTTTTAAACCCACAGGGAAATGTCTCTGCAGAAATAGTATCAGAGCTTCTGTGGAAAAAGATGACCATCAGTGGCTCCCAAAGTGACTTTACTGCAGCCCCCCCCACACACATACTCACACAGTGACTTTACTGCAGCCCCCCCACACACACACACAGTGACTTTACTGCAGCCCCCCACACACACACAGTGACTTTACTGCAGCCCCCCACACACACACAGTGACTTTACTGCACCCCCCCACACACACAGTGACTTTACTGCAGCCCCCCACACACACACACAGTGACTTTACTGCAGCCCCCCACACACCCACACACAGTGACTTTACTGCAGCCCCCACACACACACAGTGACTTTATTGCAGCCCCCCCACACACACACACAGTGACTTTACTGCAGCCCCCCACACACACACAGTGACTTTACTACAGCCCACACACACACACAGTGACTTTACTGCAGCCCCCACACACACAGTGACTTTACTGCAGCCCCCCACACACACACAGTGACTTTACTGCAGCCCCCCACACACCCACACACAGTGACTTTACTGCAGCCCCCCCACACACACACAGTGACTTTACTGCACCCCCCACACACACACACACAGTGACTTTACTGCAGCCCCCACACACACACACACAGTGACTTTACTGCACCCCCCACACACACCCACACACAGTGACTTTACTGCAGCCCCCCACACACACACAGTGACTTTACTGCAGCCCCCCCAACACACACAGTGACTTTACTGCACCCACACACACACACAGTGACTTTACTGCAGCCCCCCCACACACACACAGTGACTTTACTGCAGCCCCCCCCCACACACACAGTGACTTTACTGCAGCCCCACACACACCCACACACAGTGACTTTACTGCAGCCCCCCTACACACACCCACACAGTGACTTTACTGCAGCCCCCACACACACACACACAGTGACTTTACTGCAGCCCCCACACACACACACAGTGACTTTACTGCAGCCCCCCCCACACACACACAGTGACTTTACTGCAGCCCCCACACACACACACAGTGACTTTACTGCAGCCCCCACACACACACACACAGTGACTTTACTGCAGCCCCACACACACACACAGTGACTTTACTGCAGCCCCCCCGCCACACACACAGTGACTTTACTGCAGTCCCCCCCCACACACAGTGACTTTACTGCAGCCTCCACACACACACAGTGACTTTATTGCAGCCCCCCCACACACACACAGTGACTTTACTGCAGCCCCCCCACACACACACTCACACAGTGACTTTACTGCAGCCCCCCACACACACACACAGTGACTTTACTGCAGCCCCCCCCACACACACAGTGACTTTACTGCAGCCCACACACACACACAGTGACTTTACTGCAGCCCCCCCCACACACACAGTGACTTTACTGCAGCCCACACACACACACACACACACAGTGACTTTACTGCAGCCCCCCCACACACACACAGTGACTTTACTGCAGCCCCCCCCCACACACACAGTGACTTTACTGCAGCCCCCCACACACCCACACACAGTGACTTTACTGCAGCCCCCACACACACACAGTGACTTTATTGCAGCCCCCCCCCACACACACACAGTGACTTTACTGCAGCCCCCCACACACACACAGTGACTTTACTGCAGCCCACACACACACACACACACACACAGTGACTTTACTGCAGCCCACACACACACACACACACACAGTGACTTTACTGCAGCCCCCCCACACACAGTGACTTTACTGCAGCCCCCCCACACACACACAGTGACTTTACTGCAGTCCCCCCCCACACACACAGTGACTTTACTGCAGCCCCCCCACACACACACACAGTGACTTTACTGCAGCCCACACACACACACAGTGACTTTACTGCACCCACACACACACACACAGTGACTTTACTGCAGCCCCCCCACACACACACACAGTGACTTTACTGCAGCCCCCACACACACACAGTGACTTTACTGCAGCCCCCACACACACACACAGTGACTTTACTGCAGCCCCCCCCCACACACACACACAGTGACTTTAGTGCACCCACACACACACACACACACACACAGTGACTTTACTGCAGCCCCCCCCCACACACACACACACAGTGACTTTACTGCAGCCCACACACACACACACAGTGACTTTACTGCAGCCCCCCCCCAAACACACAGTGACTTTATTGCAGCCCACACACACACACACACACAAAGTAACTTTACTGATTTCAAGGCAATACTAGGCATTTGCATTTAGGGAATAATTTTATATCTTTGTTGATTTCATTTAATTTTTTTAGATTTATTTTATGTGTATACATGTCTGCCTGCATGTATGAAAGCCCACATGAATACCTGGTACCTATCCTGGATAGTTTTATGTCATTTATGTATTTATAGCTTGACACAAGCTATAGTTATCTGACAGGAGGGAACCTCTATAACACAGATTGCTAAATGGTCTTATTAATAAAAAACCCAGAGCCAGATATTGGGGTGAAAGCTGAAAGATCAGAGGGACAAAACAAGCCAGCCACAAGTTCTTACCACTAGGAAATCCTCAGCCCAAGAGAGAGCTACTTCCTGTATACTCACGCCTATATCCTTTCTGTGCCCTGCCACCTTACTTCCTCTTTCCGCCCAGCTCAATCACTTTCTGTCTGTCTTATCAGTACAGACCTCCAGACCTCTATGGTTAACTAGCGCTGGGATTAAAGTCCTGTGCCACCACACCTGGCTCTGTTCCCAGTGTGGCCCTCAACTCACAGAGATCCAGATGGATCTCTGCCTCCCGAGTGCTAAGATTAAAGGCTTGTGCTACCACTGCCTGGCCTCTATATTTACCATAGTGCCTGGCTTTTTCCTCAGATACCCAGACAAGCTTTATTTGTTAGAGCACAAATAAAATATCACCACAAACCTTAATTGATAAAATACCTCCATAAGATCCAGCTGTAAGGCATTTTCTTAATTAGTGATCAAGAGGGCCTAGCCCATTGTCGGTGGTGCCAGCCCTGGGCTGGTGATCCTAGGATCTATAAGAAAGCAGGCTGAGGGGCTGGAGAGATGGCTCAGGTTAAGAACACTGAATGCTCATCCAGAGGTCCTGAGTTCAATTCCCAGCATCTACATGGTGGCTCACAACCATCTGCAATGAGATCTGGCACCCTGTTCTGTGTACATAATAAATAAATAAATCTTTAAAAGAAAGCAGGCTGAGCAAGCCAGTAAGCAGCACCCCTCCATAGCCTCTGTGTTAGCTCCTGCTCCAGGTCCCTGCCCTGCTTGGGTTCCTGTCCTGACTTCCTTTGATGATGACCTGTGATGTGGAAGCATAAGTTGAACAAACCCTTTGCTCCCCAAGTTTCTTTGGTCATGGTGTTTTAGTAACCCTAAGATAAGTTGTGCCCATGCTGGCCAGAAGAGGGTATTGGGTAGCTGTAAGTGAAGTCACAGATGGTTGTGAGCCACCACATGGCCGCTGGGGGCCAAATCCCAGTCCTTTGCCAGGGCAGTCCATCCCTCCAGCCCTTGTTGTCATGTCAAGCAGTGCTCTCAACACTTGCCTAGCAAAACAATAACCTAATTTCTTTTCTTTTAGACAGTTCTTGCTGTGTGGCCCAAGCTGATCTCTTCCCATTCATTGTAGTGGCAAGTGTTATCATTTTAGGCATGCACCAGTGTAACCTGTCATTTGGGGTGTATATCCATCTTTGCAATTATTTTCTTTGGTTTACTGTTGCTTATGCTTCTATAAATCTGAAAAATAAAAATTCCATAGAAGTTAAATTAAAACAAGATGAAGCAGTTTCCTACAGCCAGTTTGTTGATTTAAAAAATATATATTATTACATTTTTATTTGGGGGTAATGCATGTGGAAGTCAGAGGACAATTTGTGAGAGTCTCCTTCTAGAATGTAGGCTCTGATCATCAAACTTTGGTCATCAGACTCCATGGCAGATGCCTTTACCCCTGAGCCACCTCACAAGCCCATTGTTTATATATATATATATATTCATTCTGCGGGTTATGATTATTGATAATTAAATTCAATCAGCAATTGTTGAATACTTCATATAAAAGACCCCTTTCTATCTTAATATAATTATCTAGAGTTCCTTCCTCCCTAGAGCCCTGTTTCTCACTGTATTTCAAGTCCACCCACTCATCTTTCCTCCTTGAATCACGTAGTTCCCTGGGTTCATGAGACATAAGTGGCAGCCATCATTTCTGCCTTATTCGGTTGCCCTACACACATCTCATAGTAAAACTCAAGTTTTATGTCAGAGTAACAGCTCCATGCATATGGAAAAGTGAAGAAATGGGACCAATGACTGTGCCTTACAGAGCCTATCTCTACTTATGCATAAGCTGGTATCACCAAATTCCTCTGGCACACCATCTTTCTGAGATACCCAAACCATGAAATAAACTCACCTCTTAGGTCCTTAATTTTACTTGGTCCTCTTAATCACATTGCTCTGGGAATGAAATTACATCTTTTGTTTTCTAGAAGACATTAAGTATTTCTTCAAACCAGGAAAAAAAATAGCAGCCCTTCTATTTGTTCTCATTTACACAGCTAAAAGAAACTCCATATCTCAAATTAGAATTTTTAAATCAAATAGTTAAAAGTGAAAGAGTAAGGGTTAAAATTAATAACACTGTCATTGTAAATATTAAATGGGCTGATTCATGAGGAAGTGATTAAGAATAACACTTAGTAAATGCATTCATTTATTCAGGGTTTGCAGTCAAAACTTCAAACCAAGACGTTTCCCTTTGCATAGTATAGAAATGCAGATAACAATACCTAATGATGATGGGAACAAACCCAGTAGCCACCCCCAGAGAGAGAAAAAGTAGGCATGCAGAGGCAGGCCTAGAGTCCAGGGCACCTGTTCAATGCTCTATCAAGAGTAGGATCCAACAAGAAAGTAAATATGGTGACCAGGAAAGGGTGGGAAGATGATATACAGAAGTATACACATGCAGGACACATCTGCCCACAGGAAGTGAAGGCTTTTCCCATGAACTTAAAATAACTCCCTTACACGTTATGATTTGAATATGAGCTATCCCCATAGGCTTATGTGCTCAATACTTGATCCTTAGCTGGTGGCCATGTGTTTGAAGGCAATGTCTTATCTTGGGCCCCTTCTTGCTGTATGTATCTTGTCCCCCATGGGATAAACCTCTTCTGCTGTGAGCCATAGAAATATGAAGTAGGAATTCAGCTGATAATGGCAAAAGCTAATACCTGGAGGAACAGGGCTCTTCCAGAGGACAAAGCCAAGATTCAAGAAGTATTGGTGATACTGGCTCTTGAATTTATTAGCCATTTCCTACAATTAATTTTTTGTGTGCTTTTGTAGCTTTCCCATCTGATTCTTTTCCTAAGAATTTCTAACAGTGTGGTTGCTCATTCTTTGGGCACAATTTCCCCTAAACAATTGGAGTATTTGGATAACATCTCCCAACTGTGCTGGCAACAGTCACACAGTCAAGACCCCTAATTTTAGGTCTTTCTGTAATTATCTTCATTAGCAAACATCCAGCCAGGATCATCTCTGGACAAAAGTATTTTATCTGAGATACTTCCCAGACTTCCTAGAACAGACAGATAAGCATTCAGACTACCTGTTAGTTCCCTAGATAAAGTAAAAATTTACATTGAGACAACTGCCCAGGCCAGGCAGATGTACTAATTAAGCTTAACCCTCATTTTTTCCAAGTGTTATCTCTAGTTCTAAAGACCTCCCTTTAACAATTAACTCAGAACAAAAGGGCTTCTACATACCAGGTACATCTAGCTGTGATGCAGGCTGCCTAGCTACACTTCCCCCACCCTGACAGAAAACAGTGCAGCCAAGATAAGCTGAAATAGATACGCTCCAAAAGAAAGGGGGGGGGGGGGAAGCAGGTTTTTTTTTTTTTCACTCATGACTTAGTGACTTATAGACTCTTAACATTTTCCCTAACCACTTCTAAGAATATAGTTTGAGCACATAAATTCCCCTTTTTAGATCTCTTAGCCAATTTTAGCCCTTAGTTGATTCATTGCCCATTAGTCACTTCCCTTTTGGGTTGCAAATGATAGCTGACAATTACTGCTCTTTGTAAGGATCTTATCACCTCTCTGTTTAACGCTGAAAGAATTCAAGCCATGTGACTTTGCTTTGGAAAGAGTATTGCTGATTGCATGGGTATATAACTGAAAACCTCGGAGACTTGAGGAGAACTAAGATGGGGTAGAACTAAGATGGGAGAACTAAGATAGAATGTCAAGAGAACATCAGAAAAATGTGGAAAGAATCAGGCAAGAAAGGAGCTAAGTAAGAGAGCAGAAGAGAAGCTGTGTAGAGAGAGAGTTGACTCAGAAGAGTAAAGTGAATGGACTACAGAGTTTTGCGTACATAGATTCATTTGATATCTCTAATATTAGGTCCTCAGCTGATTGCAGATTCTTCCACAGACCCTAGGAAAAGGCTATTAAGGGGATGGACCCCAATAGTCCTTGATACTCTTCCTCCCCTCTTCTTTCTCCTCCTCCTCCTCCTCTTCCTTATGTTTCCACTTGTCTGGAGTTCTGCCCAAGAATGTGAGCCAAGAAACCATGGGCCAAACCCTCTCACACCATGAATTAAAATGAACCCTTCCTCCCTTATGTTGTCTCTGACAGGTGTTAGGTCAGAGCAATATAAAAGTACCTAACGAAAGAGCCAGCAAGACGGTTCAGCAGGTGAATGTGCACAGCGTGAAAACTGGTGACCTGAGTTCAATCCCCAGAACCTACATGGTCAAAGAAGGGAAACAGCAACTTCTACTTGTTCCCTGACCACCTCGTATAAACTATGACACACTAATCTTTTTAAATCAATGAACAGAAATTTAATATTAAAGAAGGGTTTGTGGCTGTGACAGAATGTGACTATGTGGTTTGTAAGTCTTTAGAATTGGTTTGGGGGGTAAATTTAGAAAAGTTTGAAGAAGCACACTAGAAAAAGTTTAGGATGTTGTGAACAAATCTTAAGGGGTAATTTTGTTGGGCACTTGCCACAGCAGAATACTGATGGGAAGGCAGACAGAAAGAACTGTGCCATGAACTACAGGCTATTCTTTTATTTGGTTGGTTGGTTGGTTGGTTGGTTGGTTGGTTGGTTGGTTGGTTTTGGGAGACAGGGTTTTTCTCTGTATAGTTTTTGGTACCTGTTCTGGATCTCGCTCTGTAGACCAGGCTGGCCTTGAACTCACAGAGATCCGCCTGGCTCTGCCTCCTGAATGCTGGGATTAAAGGTATGTGCCACCACCACGCAGCCCAGGCTATTCTTGTGACAGCTGACAACCATGGTCAAAATAGATCCAGTTACTATTTGAGCAACAGACCTTGATCATGTCCATTTGACGTTGGAGTTTCAGGCATGCACATTAGAGGAATTTGTAGGTCATGGAGGCTCGAAGGGGGGCAAGGTTGGGGTCCTAGCAGGAAGATCCTGACAGAATAATGCATGAAACTGTCAGGGCTCAACATAAGCTGTAATGGAGACCCAAGTCTACTGGAGATGCTCAAAACATGGATTGCCTGTGAAAGGAAACCACAGGCAGCGAGGCTGTCTGGATTACAGGCAGCAAGGATACAGAGGCAGGGGTGCCCAAGGCCACCAGACATCGTATCATGGTCCACATGATCCAGGTGCTGGATGGGAAGCTTCAGGATTAAATGTTCACCTTAATATTTTTCAGTCACACTTGGATCCAACTTCCTTTGCTATACCCATGCCCTTCCTTTTTGAACTAGGAATGTTTGTATTGAGTAATTTTTATTGGAAGTATGTAAATTTGTTTCTTATTTTACAGGAACTAACAGTGAAGCATTTGCCTTAGGCCTCATAGGAAACTTTAACTTAGACTTTTGAACAATGCCAGTTCAAACTTTGGTGACTCGTGTGTGTGTGTGTGTGTGTGTGTGTGTGTGTGTGTGTTGTACATGCACATGAATGCAGAGAAAAAGAAAGAGGTATCTTATACCACTCTTCTCTTCATTTTTTAATATTTTTTATATTTTTTATTTTTTTAAATAATGTGTTTAACTTTATTTCATATGCATTGGTGTGAAGATGTTAGATCCCCAAGAACTAGAGTTACAGATAGTTATGAGCTGCCATCTGGGTGCTGGGAATTGAACCCGGGTCCTCTGGAAAAGCAGCTGGTGATCTTAACTGCTGAGCTATCTCTCCAGCCCTTCTGTCTTGTTTTTTAGAGCAGGGTCTCTTCCTGAAGCTGGAGCTCATCATAGTAGGGTCAATAGGGCTTTAACCTCATTCAAAACAATGAACATTCCTAAATACTAACTTCAGCTAAACTGGCAGGCAGCAAGCTGCAGATATCCTCCTTTCCCTACCCTTCACAGTGCTGGGGTTATAGTATATGTGAGACCATCCCTGGCTCATGTGGGTGCTGGCATCCAAAATCAGGTCATCAAGGTTGAGTAGTGTGCTGGATAGTTTTATTATGTCAACTGGAAACAAGCTAAGGTCATCTTAGCTTGAAGAGAGAATCTCAACTGGGAAAATACCTCCATAAGATTGGGCTGTAGGCAAGTCTATAAGGCATCTTCTTAACTAGCGATTGATGGGGGAGGGCCCAGCCCATTGTGGGTAGTACCATCCCTGGGCTGGTGGTCCTGGGTTCTATAAGAAAGCAGGCTGAGCAAGCCATAAGGAGCAAGCCAGTGAGCAGCACCCCTCCATGGCCTCTACGTCAGCTCCTGTCTCCCGGCTCCTGCCCTGTCTGGGTTCCTGTCCTGACTTCCTTCAGTGATGAACAGCAGCATGGAAGTGTAACCCAAATAAGCTCTTCTCTTCAAGTTGCTTTGGTCACGGTGTACCATCATAACAACTGTCACCCTAAGACGAACAGAACGCACTCTTACTACATTAAGCCCCACAACTTTCAGAACTTTTGAAGATTGGCTGACTATAGTTTGCAGTAGCTGGCCATGAGCATTTAGGGGTCCAGGGCAGAACACTGTGGTTTGAATATGAAATGTCGTCCACAGGTTCACATGGAACAGTCGGTCCTCATCACTAGTGCTATCTTAGGAGGCACCAGAAACTTTAGGATGTGGCACTGAGTTAGAGAAGTAGATTACAGCTAGAGATGTGCTGCTTCCTGTGACATGAGATGAGCAGCATCCTCCTCTCCCTCCTCCTCCTCCTCTCTCTCTTCCTTCCCCTTCCCCTTCCCTCTTCCTCCTGCTCCCACCACGGTGATGTTCTGCCCAAGAACATAGAACCAAACAACTAATGACTGAGCCCCCTGAAATGGTGAGCTATGATAAATCTCTCCTGTCACATTGTTTATGGCAGGTAATTGTCACAGTGGTGAAAGGGGGTACCGAATGAGATATGGGATACACTGCAAATCACTAATTTTGATATTTTCAAGTTTCTTTGTATCTGTCAGTTTGAATCACTAGTCTTTTGTCATCTTTGAAATAGGTTAAAGAATTTGCAATGTATGTATCTAATGGTACTTCAGATTAAACAATAGTCATATGTAGCCTTTGCCAAGCACCAAAGTTAAATGCAATACTTGGCTTATTTTTTAGAGCAGGGCTTCTAATTTGAGAAATCTATGGGCTCTATTTAATGAGCAAAGGAATTTATTTAGGGGTTAAATCACTACCATGGGAGATTTGTTGTAAGGTCTGGGAAAGCTGAACTATATCCCACACTGATTTGCCTGGTTCAAGATCTCAGCATCCAGTACCACGAGGAAGAGAAGAGAGAACTGTGTGCATGCATCCCAGGCCTTAAGGGTCCTGAGTGACCACACCCCAGGGGCATGTACTTCAAGGTCATAGGCAGGTGTAACAGTTACCTGCTACCTCACTAGGGGCAGTGCTTCAAGGTTACGGCTAGAACATCTACCTACTACAGGGTTTCTAGTGACCTACACCCTGAATTTGAAGCCCATTTCACAGGTTTTTCTATTTGATATTGGGGTTTACCTTGCCTCTCTTTGTTCAGATTCTTATTCTGTGAAATGGACAAGGATAACTAAAGGTTTTCCTCTGAAATCCATGAAGTATTGGTCCATGATGAGTATCCACAAATGTTAATGCACAGCTCATCTTCTCTTCCAGGAGCTCCAATTCCCATCTTTTTCTTGGTCCTCAGAGAAGCAGTCCATGTGGCAGATTTGTCCCTATGGGCCTCAACCAAACTTGGACCCTTGAGCATTCTCAAATACTGATTAAAATGTTTAGGTTGTGGTCCAAATTACCAACAGAAATTAGCCCCAGCCCTGAACCAAAATACCTGAAACACTAATATGAACTCTATTAAGTAGACCTCCTTGTTGTAGACAAGCTTTGGCAGAACCTTGTAGTCTCACCATCCACTATGGGAAATGGCTGCTGTCTGTAAACAACTTCCCTAACTCATGGCTGGGAATTGTCACCCTGGTGCTTAATGTTTCTTTGTCTGGTATCCCAAGAGTCTCTGTCTTGGGATCATTTGGGACAGTGTCTTGCAGGGACTCCACTGTCATTACTTATGTGGTGACTACTAACATCAGTTTAAGCAGACAGTACATGTGCTAATATGTTAACATATTAACATGTCAATATCTGTTAATCTCATTCAAAATAATAAACAAATTGAAGAAGGTCCTGCTACCTACCGAAGTTAATGTGGGTTCAAACCCAGGTCTTTCTGACTCAGACCCACGCATGTTCTTACCCACAGTGCTAAGCTAACCTCCCACCATTTATCAAGTCTGTAGCATTTTGAAAATGACAGGATTATTTTAGATTCATGTGCATTTATTCTTCTTGTTTTGTCTGTTTTTTAACCTTTTAAAAACTTTCTTGCCAGTTTGAAAGCTGCTAATTCAAAATGGAAGTAAGGCCACCATCAAGAGTGATAGTCTGAAAACTAAAAAACATTACCAGTTTGGTGCAATAAAGAGGGAGCTGATTCCCAGTAACAGAGAAGAAGGGACATTTCTTAAGACAGATCTCTGTTCTAAATACAACTATCCTACAGAACTCACCCAACAAAGAATCTATCTTTCCATCTTACTGGCCAGAACCTGGTCATGTGCCCAGTTCCCTAAACACTGGCAAAGAACAGTGGAATCCCCTGGGCAGTTTAAGACAATCCCAGTTTCTCCCTAGGAGCTGGTAATTTCTAACCAAACAAATTTGCCTTCTCTTAAGAGGATTAGGTGGGTGATGGCAGCCCCATTGCCTACCGCTATCCTCCCTCCCCATGAGCTTGGTCCTTGACTTATTGTATCCATTTGGTTTGCACACAGAAGGCAGGAGAACACTTAATGAGGGGGGAAGCTTTGTGTAACTACCAATTTCTACCAATTGTACCACTGAAGTTCTTGCCACAAACACTACCAACAGAACACAGGAAGTGTAGGTCTCCATAGAAAGTCTCCTACCACTCACACCCAGGACTCAATACTCAACAAAAGAATAAAATTACCAGTTATAGATACTTTACTGAAGATTCTATAAACATGGAAACAAAGGGGGGGGGGTGCTTTCAGCACATACCCCTCCAACTCTGTTCTCTGACTCACCTCTGCTCTGCTGGCGCACCACCTCCTTTACACATCCCCCACAAAAATTGCCCTGATTAATCTGCCCTTGCCATCAGCTTACCCTGCCCACTCATCCAAGCAAAGGCCCCGCTAGCACTTCATGGATCTGTAACCAAATATTCCCTCAAGCAAAGCAGCTAAACTTGCCATCCAATAACACAGATGTCAATAAGTAGGTGAGCCGAAGAGGAAAGGAGATACTGAAGTAGCAGCTTCTGGTAGAGAATACTGAATGGGGTCAGGTGACTGCTATGCCTTTGGATAGGCATCTGTCTTGAGGTCACTCAAGAGACAACTAACATTTATCAATAAAAGTCTTGTCCTTCTAGGATTAGAGAGAGACAGAGACAGAGAGACAGAGACAGAGAGAGAGAGAGCTGGCTAGATGGTACAACAGATAAGTTTCTGGCTGCCAAGGTTGACATCCTGAGTTCAATTCTTAGGTCTCACATAGTAGAAAAGAACTGACTCCTGTAAGTTGTCCTACACACACACACACACACACACACACACACACACACACACCAATCAATTAACTGATAGAATTTTTTAATGCACCTAAAGCAAGAACAGGATGAAATAAATTGGCATGTCCTATTTTCATCTGTCCTAACTTTATATTGAAATGTTTTTCTATATGATTGTCCATGTGGATGTGAGTGTTAACTATCAAGACTAGCTGAAAAGACCCACTGCCTTAAACCTTATGAGATTTTGCTGGAGTGAAACCAATAATTCAGGTTTCTGTCTGATAAAGGCAGCCGGTTGTCGGCATTATTCTAGAATCTACTGTTCTTGGAGGCTTGCTCTGCTGCCTTTATCTCCAGTGAGATCTGGCCAGAACAAGCAGTGAATGAAATAAGTGAAGCATTCAAGGACTCACTAGCATGGTGTGCCGAGAGCTGACACAGAGGCAACTCACAAAGGGCGAGCACGTGCTACCCTCCCAGAGCCAGGAAGTGTGGTTAAATGGCATCTGTGGGAACACTGACTGGGAAGGTTTGAAAGGGAGCTCTCACGGGCATCCCCCCTGCTTTCACTGAGGCCGAGTGTTCACACCCTGTGTTTCTGCTTTCTGTTGCTGTGTGAAACACACACACACACACACACACACACACACACACACACACACACACATCCCAAACCATTGCAACTTAAATAATTGATGATTTCTCCTGCTGTGGGTTCTTCTGCTCTGTGCCGTGTTGGCTGCTTCAACCAGGCCATTTACATTCCATAAGGAATTCAACCAGAGCCTCACATTCTGCTTCCCACAGTCTTTCTTTTCATCTGGTGTCTCCTGATCTGCCTTTTTCCTGGATCCCTCTCCAGCAGGATAACCTAGACTTCATGACAGCATGGTGACTGGGCTCCAGGCAGGCTGTTCTAGCAATGGACCAAGGTACAACTGGGTACTCAGCCAGTATTTATGTCCTGTCTGCTAATCCCCAAACAAGTTCACGTAGTCAATAGGGAGGAGACTTCACAAGAGGCTCACTGGTGCTCCACTCTAGCTGTCTATCATAACCTTCGAGTACTAATGGCTTTACTGAATTTGCTGGGGAGTAGAACATGAAAATCTGCAGCCTAAAGACTCGCCAAGCCAGTAGAAGTCTGTGACTGACAATGAACATTGATTTAAATTAAAATTTATACTACCTGCCAGGCATGGTGGTGCATGCCTTTAAATCCAGCACCCAGGAGGCAGAGACCAGTGTGGATCTCTGTAAGTTCTAGGCCAGCCTGATCTAATAGCGAGTTCCAGGCAACTTTGGGCTACTTAAGGACCTATTTCAAACAATAACAAACAAACAAAATACTTGCATTCAAATCCTGGCTGTGAATTTTAGAGCATGTTAGGCAATTTCTTTGGACTTTAGTTTTCTGGTTTGTAAAGAAGGAAGACTAAAAACCTCAGAATATTATCCAGTGACATAACCCTTGTGAAAGAACATGACACAAAGCATAATGCATACTATGTGTTCAATGTGCACTATGAAAAGCTTAAAGAACAGAACAACCTTTGCCTAGACAATGAAGATCATCCAGACAATCTTGACCCCTGCTCATGCTATTCAGTAGCTACAAATGCTTGTTTTTGTTGTTGTTTGTTGATTTGTCTGTTTGTTTGTTTGGGGATTGTCTTTATTTGTTTGGGGTGGAGTTGTGTTGTCTTTTAGTGCCTGCCTTACTGAGATTTCAAGAATAGAAAAATAAAAGAACAGCAAGCATGCCTGCAATCCCAGCACTTAGGAGGCAGCTGTAGGAAGATCAGGAACTCGTGATCATCGTCAGATGTATAACAAGTCAGAGGCCAGTAGCCTGGGCTATGTAAGAACCTGTCTTATGAGGTTCAAGTGCTTTGAATTTCTTATGACATGCCACAGTGCCAGAAAAACAAACACCAAACGTTGTCTCTTATTTGTAGATCCTAGCTCCAAATCTTTAGATGTGAGTGTACAACCTGGAGTAATGGCACAACCAGGAAACTGAGGAGGTGCTGTGGAGAGAGAAGACGCTCTAGAGAGAACAGGAGGACACAGGTGCTCTGAAGGGGAAATGGGAAATGGGGGGGGGGGGGCAGCGGTTAGCCAAGGAGGGAGAAAGACGGATAAAGAAGGAAAGAAGAAAGGAGGAGAAAATGACCCTAAGGATTTTTGAAAATACCATAGGGAAACATATTTGTGTGTGTGTGTGTGTGTGTGAGTGTGTGTGTGTGTGTGTGTGTGTGTGTGTGTGTGTGTATGTGTGTGTAACAATTAAGGGAAAAAAGGTCATGAATTTGAGGCAGAATGAAGGGAGCAAGACAGGAGTTGGTGAATAGAAATGACATAAATATAGTACTTATATATGTGATACTCAAAAAGCAAACAAATTTCAAAATGAATTTGCATTTCAGAATCCATTCCTAAAAAGGGCTAAGAGAAAAATCTTGCTTTGCTTTGATTTGATTTACTGAAAACAAGACCCAGCAAAAGGAGTATGCTCTGGTTGGGCACCCTGGATCCCAGAGCAGACTCTAGGAGCCAGGTCTGCTGGCAATCTTCTTTGCCCTTTCCACAGGATTAATTAGGCCCCAGAAGGGCTCTGTGACAAAGAGGAAACACACAGTCCTTTTATCAGAGAAGAAATAAAACAACAAAGCCTAGAAGCTGCTTGAAGAATCATTGATAGAAAGCTTGCCCCTCACCAACCTCCCCACAGCCTTCTCCCAAGCCCATCACACATGTGCACACATGCACACATGCACGAGCACCCTCAGAGCCAGACTAACTGCTTAAAACAGATGACATGAGGTTTCCATCCTGAGGAGGGCAAGTCTACTGTACTTTCCTCTAGACAGTATCCTAATTTGTCTCCACTTTGCCACATAGCTCAAGACACAAGCTTTTGGAATTAATGATGCTTTTCAGAGTAATAGCACTTCTCTAATCAGATGTTATTTCTTGCTGCTCACAAGCTCCCCATTAAGACTGCAAAGAAATAATCAGCAAATCCCCAAAATGCACTGCTTTCAGCCACTGAGTTGCTTAATAAATGGTGATGAGTCATCCCAAGCCAGGCAGTCACCTCACACCTATACAAAGGAAGCATGTAGTATGCCCTCTGACAGACAAATCAGAATGTGGAACCGTGGGTGTGGAATCATAGTTTTTAAAAACCTTCCTAGTTGTCATTGTTAGTGGGGGTTTTGTTGGGGTGGTGATGATGGTGGTTGTTTCCATTGAGATAACATTCACATAATTAATCATTTCTACAAGTACAATTCTATGGTAGTTCATGCTTTTATAATGTGTCACCATCAGCTTCTCCAGGTTCAAGTTATTTCACAGCCTCATAAAAACATCCTGTTCCTGGCAGGGCAGTGGTAGTGCACACCTTTAATCCCAGCACTCTGGAGGCAGAGGCAGGTGGATCTCTTTGAGTTCAAGGCCAGCCTGGTCTACAGAGTTCCAGGACAGCCAAGGCCACACAGAGAAAACTGCACCCATTAAATAGTCACTCCTCACTTCTCATGGCCCTTACCTCCTGACAGCCACTAAGCTGCTTTCTTTCAATAGGGACTTTTCCATTCTGTGTATTCTGGAAGTACCTACCAGCGGCTAGGCAATGGCTTAGTCAGTAAAATACTTGCCTTTGTAAGCATGAAGATTGGAGTTCAGTCACCAGAACCCACACAAAAATGCTGGGCACAGACTACAGGGAAAGCATGTATCATAAGCATGCATTATGGGCTTCTCATCAACCACATGGCATAGAATCTCTGCCCTCTCTCTGAAACCAGTAAGAGAGGAACCTTCATATTGTCCTGTGGGCCTGAGTTCTCCACAGTGCTCCCACCTAGTCTTTCTACGGTTTTAAGAACTCTTGGAGTTCTTAACTCCATCTCCGGCTGCAGAGATGGCTCAGAGGTTAAGAGCACCGACTGCTCTTCCAGAGGTCCTGAGTTCGATTCCCAGCACCCACATGGGGGCTCACAACCATCTGTAATGAGATCTCTTCTGTATACATAATAAATAAATAGATCTTTAAAAATAAAAAGAACTCTTGTATCTCTCACCCAAAAGGGCAGTCTTGGACCTTACTGTAAACAGTAAGTGCACTGCTGCTGTGGACAGCTGTGGCTTAGTCCCACTAGGAATCTTATGTTAGACTGTATACTGTGCAACTTAGAGCCTACTCCCACCAAGAAACAAAACTGGACTCTCTATCCATCAACTCCCAGACCCTTAGGAGTTGCTCCTAAGGATATTAATTCCCCAGCATTTCAGGCATAACATACTGAGAAGGCCAGAGAAAAGCTTTAAGCAGAAGAGTGCACTTAAGGAAGCAGTCCCTGGTAGTGACATGGAAACAGTCCACCCAAGGTACAAATGACCTGCAGGGTGGACCAAGAGAATATTGTAGGGAACATCAACAGCATCCACTATCATTCCCAGAGCCCACTCCACAGGCAGACCCCTCTGTTTCTGTGTCTTCAATATATTCTCCCCACTCTCGGTGTGCCCTGGTGTCTGCTTTACCTAGATGCTGTCCAGATGCAAACAGCAGCAGGGGAGAAACCACTCCACAGCATACCCTGCCCCCGGCAGTGCATCTGGAATAGAGGGGAGCCATATGTATGTACGACCTACCATAGGGCAGATGGTATACACGTCTTATTCCCTGCTCAGAGCAGTATTATAATGCTGACAAAGCATGGTAGCAAGAGACTCAGGTCCCGGTCTACATTGCCTTTACCCAGAGACAGGAGGGCAGGAGGCAGGAATGGATCTCCATTCCCATCCTTATTCCCCACAGAAGCTGAGAAAGAGCCTTGTCTTTCCTGTCAACCTTGGTCATGCTCCAGATACAACCCCCTTGTGTTTGTGAGAACATAGAAACGTGGAGCATAACCCATGAACGGGAAAGCAGTTCTGTTTCACTGGTCCAGCCTCAGGACTTGTGGCATGATTTCCTGGAGCTCACAACCTTGGTGACTGGAAACCCTCGAAAGCCCATCGCCCTGCTCGTGGATCTACTTTCAGCACCGTGATATAAATGGGGCAGGCCTGGGTGACTCTGGGGAGGTAGGAAGAGGGGCGTCCTCAGAAAGGGTCCTCAGACCACAAGAGAATACATTCCCTTCACATGACCAGGTGGAAGGCTCCTCACTGCTCCAATCGACAATGCAACCTGCACCCGAATCACTCACCGAGCACAAGACACCAGGTTCAACGCTGCACACCCTGCACGCTGCACACCCTGCACGCTGCACACCCTGCACGCTGCTACCCTGTGGGAATCTCTGGGGCAGATAATGTCAATCTGTTTTGCTCTCTATTTACAAAGTAAAAAACAAAAAATGAAACAGGCTTCCAGAGGTGATCAGGAGCTGGCTTTCCTCCTCCAGGCCCAAAGGACCTATTTGCACCCTCACTGGGTCCCAGATTACATGCGTATAGAAGCTGAGAACTGAATAGAGAAGCACACTGCTGTCTCAGACAGCTGGGAACCACACCACCAAGACCTAAATCAAGTACAGAGTTGAATCCAAAACCCCACACCCTTTCCTCTAACACACGAAGAGAAGTCAGCGCATCTTTTCTAGCTGGGAAGAACATTCCATTAAATCAAGACACACAAGGTTAGGAAGCTCCTAAGAAATTGAGAAAGGCCCAGTCCTCACATTCAGAATGAGATAAACCTGACAGTCTGATAGGGTGTATTTTACTAACAACTGAAACAGACCTGTTTGCACGTAACTGATTTCTTAATACCCTGACATATCTGCCTACCACAAACCCCTTTGCACAATAGGCCAGATAAGTTTGCTGCTTTGAGTTTGTCTGAGGAGGGTGAGATGTGGAACAAGCCACAAGGGGAAAAAAAATTTTTTTTAATAAGCCTTTACACATCAGCTCTCATCTCAGGGACATTTCCCAAAGGCTGGGGATTCAAGAACTCAAAACTTGTTGTGTTTACCTATCAGAGGAGGAAGTTCTAAAATATTCTATGGCATATGAGGCAGTGATCTCTAGTAGGAAGACTGTGCTGCTCCAAAGAGCTGGGTAATTTTAGCAAGATCACCTGCAGGTGATTGCCCCAATGAGCTACTCTCTGGGGAAGACGCCTCCCTCCTTTTCCTGGGCAACATTCTTTCTGCTCCTAGAAGATACAGTAGCCCTCTTAAAAATCATTTTCCCCACCCAAGAAGCTCTTAGAATTAGCAGTTACTACAGTTTCAGGTCACACCACATTCACACTCCTCCTGGACCCATGAAAAGCATCAGGGAACAAAATGGTCAAGAGTTTGTCCAGCCATCCAAGGACTTTACCAAACGGATGATTGGCATTTACTACCTGTGTTAAATCTTACAACTGTGGAGGTTTCTGCCATTGTATCCGATATAAATAGGTACAAAGTGAATGTCTGTTTCTCTTCCTTTAATATCTTTGGAAACACTCTCTTAGAGCTGACTTAGTTTCTCAGATCTTCTCCAAACCCAACTTGGAATAAGACAGAATAAAAGCAATTAAATACACTAATCCTGTGAATACGAAAAAGCAGCTGTTACTAGCTCCATATTTAGTTCAGTATTTGTATCCAGTAGCACAGTGGTTAGGAGCATGGGCTTGGAAATCTGGGTCAGAATTCTGACTCTTCTTGCTGATAAATTCTTGTCTTTCCATATTATACTCAGAATTGAGCCCAATCTTTTGTCCATACTGTAAAACCTCATTTGCTACTCTGATGGTCCTTCTATATGGTCTACCTTAATATTCTTTAACAAGCCATAAATATTTTTCTTTAATGTGTGATGTATTTGCTTGTGAGTATCCTAAGCGACATGGAAAGCAATAAACATAGCACCTTACTGACCTGTTGTGCAGACCATGTTTAGGGAGTTCCTGTCACAAAGACATGGTTATACTAAAGTCACTTAACTGTGTGGGAAATGTGGGGGGAAAAAGTGCCATCTTTTCTATCAAAGGGTTAAATTAGATAAAGGAAGTTCCATCTTTAAAGAACTTTGCAAAGGAACATCTGGCAAAAATCCTCCCCAGTCAGCATTTTACTAGCATCAAAGTGGTTCTCAAAGTTGTGTCCTGTTCTAAAAGTTGAACCACCTTAAGATAACCAATTGCATAAGAATGTGGAACACTCAGTGAGGCATAGGAACTCTTTGAGTTCCCTGGTGGGTGTGCTTGCCTGCCTGATTTGGCTTGCCTACACATCCTTCTGCAGAAGTAAAACTTTCTGCCTTGCCTAAATACTTTAGATTGTGTGGTCATTTTTTTTTTTTTTGAGACCCCAGATTAGTTTCTAACAGCTAGTGACCAAGCTAGATAGAACAAGCCCCCGAGTACAGGATTGATACTATGTTCTGTATCTCCTATGCTTCAGAGTTGTGTCCATCAAACTTTGTAGGGCCACTTCAGTGAGAATATGAGTACACTTCCCATGTTCCGGGCCACCTACATTGTCAGTCGATTCACAAAATTCCTAGGTACCACCATTTGGGTGATAGTGATTCCGTTAGAATTGATCAACTCTTTCTCCTTTGGAACAGCAAGGAGAACGTTGGGGCTCCCTAAAATATCCTCAAAGCTGTCTCTTAGGTTTGACTTTAAACCAGAAGCCAGATCACCTATTCTATCCAGAATCACTGATTCATGATAAATAAATAATCAAAACCCAAAGTTAAAAAGAAAGAATGGAAGGGCTGGAGAGATGGCTCAGAGGTTAAGAGCACTGACTGCTCTTCCAGAGGTCCTGAGTTCAATTCCCAGCAACCACATGGTGGCTCACAAAAGGAAAGAATGGGCCAGGCCATGGTGGTACATGCCTTTAATCCTAGCAACTGGGAGGCAAAGGCAGGCAGATCTCTGAGTTCAAGGCCAGCCTGGTCTACAGATTGAGTACCAGGACAGCAAGGACTACCCATAGAAAAGCCTGTCTCAGAAATGTTTAACATTATACTTTGTTTTTATCAGTCAAGGAAGAGCTTCAGAGATGTTAAAGGAAGATTGAGAAAGAAATAAAAGTTTTAGATCTGCTGGACACAGTTTGTTCTTCCCTGACATGGCAGAAGGCAGGGGAGGATGAACAGTACATAGCCCAGCCAGTTTTCAAAAGTTGCCATTGCCAAACTCATCCCCATTAAAAATACAAAAGCATGTTTTATAGATAAAATGGAATTCTTTTCATGGGGCAAACATCCACTATTTTACTTCTAAAACATTGGTATTTGAGACTAATATTGCATTTTAGAAAGTTTTACTCCCTTAAAAAAATTCTATTCCCACTACCTGGAGTGCCTTTCCCTTAGCAGGTGAGTGTACACTAGCAGCTCAGTAATTTCTTCTGGGGGAAGGCTGTTCGTGGTGAGCCCCTTCCCATTGTGCACCCACGCCATCCTTCTCCATAAACAGCATGTGTGTGTCTTCCACTCACTTCACTTACTGTCTCTGTGCTGTCCAGAATATAGTGCTAACACCGAAACAGTGACCGACAAATACGGCATGAGAGAGCACTGGGCACAGAGGTTCAAATCAGTCCACACTCAAATAAATAGAGCCAAAGGCTGGATTTGAGGTATGCCATCACTGCTTTGATCATTTCTCATGATCCACTGCAAGAGGGAATGGTTCCAAACACAAAACTAAAGAAGTCATACACCTTTGAGTAAAGCGGAGGCCTGTGATTCCCCAGCCCCTTGCTCTTTCCATATCTCAGGTTGGTTCTCTCTATAAATAGGCAGTTACAACAACCGTATCCCACCAGCATCTCTGACCAAAGGTCTGTTTTGATAGCAAGTAAATGCAATCAGTGGACCTGGCTTATATGCCAGTTCACACAAATTCCTATAAGAAGATGGTTTCTGAGACTACTGGGTAAATCTGAATGCAGACTGTGCACTAAACAGTACAAACTACTTCTAACTTGATATCCTTTGGTTCTTTGACTCAATCCTGTTCTGCAACTAACCCTAATCCTCATAGTAATGCTCTGTAAAAATGTCTATTTTAAAGATATATATAGATATAGATATATTTACAGATAAGCTGGTATGTAGACAGAACTTTGTTTTAAAAGACTACAGCCAAAAGGGGAAAAAAAGATTATACCAGCTACTTTTCTCATTATACCACCAGCTGGAGACCAAGTATCTAAACACATGAGTCCTTCAAGGACATTTTACATTCAAGACACATCATTCTGCCTCTGACCCCCAAGGGTTTATAGCCATCTCAAAATGCAAAATCCATTCAGTCAAATTTCAAATGCTCCCATAGTCTTGTAGTTTCTACCCCAGTTCAGAAGTTCAAAGTCACTTCTAAGACCCAAACTAATCTTTTGAGTGTGCATCCCTTTAAAATTTTTTTAAAAAATTAAATACTTTCAACATACAATAACAGTATAAGTAAGCACCCCATTCCAAAAGGGAGGCACAGAGGCAAGCAAGAAAGATCAGACCAGAGCATAACTAAAGCCTAGGAGGCTAAGCATCAAATCCAGAAGCTCCTTGTCCAGTGTCCAGTAGCATCATCTATAGCAGTGGTTTTGCAGTCCTGTTCACAAGCCCATGTCTCTTAGCAGCTGTTGTTTGCTTCTCAACATTCAAAAATTCAAAATCACACAATAACATACAAGATCCAGACTCCCTGCATATTTCCCATCTTACATGGCTTTTTTCTTTTATATTACTTTTACTCTCTACAGACTTTGCTTTATTCTTTCTAAGCTATTTGTTTCTTTCTATGACTGTCCATATCCCTTTTCTTTTTTTCTTAAGCCTGTGCTCATTGTAAAACACACTGGTACCTGTTAAGAGGCTTTTCTGTTTGGATCTCTTTTACTGCATATCTTTTAGCCTTTTTTTTTTTTTTACCATGTGAGCAAACCTTTAAACTGCTAACCTATACCTAGATCCTCTTTGAGCATCTCTTGGCTGGCTCTGCCCTCTTCTCAGGTCATGAAAGCTAGGCCTAAAGCTCACAGTCCAGTCAGAGGTGCTTGACCTAGAACTGCATTCAACCTTCCTAGAGTTCTAAAATGCTAGTGCTTGAACTTCAGCAGGCATTTTTACTTAGTTTTTTTGTTCCTACTTAATATACTGGCTGCTCAAGGGCTCACCAGCAGGCAGAAATTCTTAAAGGAGCCATATCCTCCTTTTTTCAAGCTTTATCAGGCCCTATGGATATTCAAGCACCACACTGGTATGCCAAAATATAGTTGGTTGTTTTTTACTTTTCTGGGGGGAGCTGTCACCTAGCTCCCAAATAAATTACATACAAAGGTTTATTCTTAATTATAAATGCTCAGCCTTAGCTTGGCTTGTTACTAGCCAGCTTTTCTTAAATTATCCCCATCTATCTTTGGCCTTTGGGCTTTTTTATTTTCTATTCCTGTATGCCTTTTCTTTTCTTTCTATTCCATGTCTGGCTATATAGCTGGGTGTCTGGGTGACTGGGTGGCTGACCCCTGAAGTCCTCCTCCTTCCTCTCTAGTTCCTTGATCTCCTTCTCCCAGATTTCTCCTTCTATTATTAATTATCTCTCCCTGCCAGTGCTGCCTATCCTTTACCCTGCCTCACCATTGGCCATTCAGCTCTTTATTAGACCATCAAGTGTTTTAGACAGGCACAATAACACAGCTTCACAGAGATAAACAAATGCAACATTAACAAAAGTAACACACCTTAATATTACATTCCTCAACACCTCATACTGATAAACTGCATACCTCCAAAACTAGCACCAAGCTGATAATACCAAGTCCTGCTCAAGATGTCTGGACCCCTTCAAACCTGGCTGCAGTAGCCTCTGAGCATCTACCTGGCCAATTAAAGAGAACATTTCCCTAGGCAAACCTGTTAAAGCAGAGAACCCAGAGGTCTCTATCTTCTTTGGCACTCTCTTTTCAAGGATCTGTCATTTCAAATTAAGCCCTTTGAAAAGGTAGACCCTACAATGAGAGGGGTCTTACTCTGAGCTCAGGAACCCTTCCTATTCTCTCAGGGCCTAGTTTACCTTTAATAGAGCTGATCTCTTTAACAACTGCATCTGATCAGCCAGTCTTCAACTTTAATCTATTTCTCTCTCAGCTGTACATTTTTCACATCTTCCTGTCCCACTTTCTGATCTTTCTCTCACTGTAGGTCTGGCTAAAATCAGTGAGTAATAATCATGCCGCAGCCTTAACACTGTACTGTCTTGACATCCCCACAATCAAATTAGTCTATCACTTTTCAATTCAGCCTCATGCAATTTTTTTTTACAATATGCACAAAATGTAGTCATCTTCTGTAGCCCAATTCTAATTTCCTTCTGTAATTCCATGAGCAAAATCTTCACTGTCCATGTTTCTATTAGCATTCTTGTTTGGGGAACTTCTCTAAGAACAGTTCATTAAGTTCTATTTACTTTTCTAGGGTTTGCCTTGTCTGCTGCTCCAAACTCTTCCATTGTCCTTTGACAAGTCAGTTCCAAGAGCTAAGAAACACACCATCACTTTTTATCAAAGTCATGACCCCATTTTTCAGTACCAATTTTCTATATTAATTACTTTTCTAGTAATTAATCAATACCTGAAAAGAAGCAATTCAAATGAGGAAGAACTTCTTTTGTTTCACAATTTTGAGAAGGTGTAGTCCGTCACAGTGAGGAAAGCAGAAGTTGTGTCCATAGGAACAGGAGTGTGGGGTTCCTTGATTAAATCTTGGCAGATTAGGAGGCATATAACTCAGGCTAGACTCAGAGCCAGCTTATAATCATAAATGCTGCCCCTATGGCCCTAAATTTGTCATCTAGACCACACGTCCAAAGGTTTCATGCACTTCCAAACAGTAACACCAGCTGGGGAACAAGGGATCAAGCACATGAGCCTATCAGAAACATTTAGTATCCAAACATGGATAACAGAAAGAAAGGCAGGGCAGAGAGAAATAGGAAGAAAAGAAAAAGGTAAAGGGAAACAGCATAATGTTAATAATTTCTGGATTAGAATAGATTATTCTCTCCAGCTTTGTTTAAATTAGCTTTTGAAAGAACTTTTTGGAAAGTAAATATAAAGGAGTTGATCAAATAAATACTAAACAATCTTCAGATTCATTTCATTCATGTGCTTTTCCTTTTGCTTACAAACAAGCTACTGAATGTCTGCATGACCAGAGACCTCCCCAAACCAGCTATGATCATTTCACTTGCTTTGGAAAATCCTGGGCTGTCTTCAACTGTTCTGAGTCAAGACCTAAGACAGGTTCCAGCCTTGGAGAGGGGCAGGGAAGAACTCCTCTGCAAAGCCTAGTTGCAACTTGGACTCAGTAGTTTGCATTTGTATGTGAATTGGTTAGATTTGTACAAACCTCTCTCATGGATTGACCAGGACTAGAATGACACTCTGTTATTCCCAAGAGTTTGTTGTTACTCTGCAACATCCATTATTCAACCTATTACTTGAACCCAAATTGGCTAGAATCTTGGTCCCATCATGGCTTTGTAGTTACAGCTAGCTACCCAAGAACAAAGCAGGAATATCATCTGAGTCTAGAAAGTCAAGACTATCCTAATGGATTTTGATAAATTATCTCAATAAATAAATAAATAAATAAATAAATAAATAAATAAATAAATAAATGGATGAATGAATAAATAAATAAATAAATGCAAGGGGGAGGGAGGGAGGGAGGGAGGGAGAGCTGGGGGATGGTGTTCATTTGTTAGAGTGGTTTTCTAGCATGCACAAAGCCCTGGGCTTGATCCTTGACTTCATTAGCCAGGCACAGAGGCAGAAATCTATAATCTTAACACTTAGGACCCAGAAGCAGAAGGAATTCAAGGTCATCCTCAGATACATAGTTCTTAGATACAAAGTGAGTTCAAGGCCAGCCTGGACTCCATGTGACCCTGTCTCAAAAAAAAAAAAGAGATTAAATGAAAAATAAATCTTTAGCTGAGCATCAATGGAAGAAGAGAGCCAAAACTAGGGGCAACCAGTCATGACTGCCTCTGTGCCCAAGTGATAAAGGACTTCTGTTATCTTTTGTGTATATATACTTTCTGGGGCCACTTAGAATGAACTGATAGCTCAAAGGTAAAGTAAAATAGTGTTACTTTAATGTCACTTTTATTGGTTTTTGCTGGTGCTCTTTTGCCAAGGATTTCTGCACATCAGAATATAGGTAAACACCCCTGAAAATACATTATCTCACCTCGTTCCCATGTAACCCTGAAGTGCATATCATCATTCCACTTTACAAAGAAGTGTATTAAGGTTTAGACACATTAAATGACTTCCCAAATCACACCACTGATAAAAGAAAGAGCAAGAAATCGAAGCCAGAGCCCCACTTCACCCTTTTAAGTTCCTTTCTAGGCCCTCTTTCTCTAGCATTCTGTCGAAGCTAAGCCCTTCCTCTTGCTCCTTCCATACCTTTTGGCTCCAAAGCAATCATCTTTCCTCCAAGTGCCAGGAGCTCAGGTCTGGACGAGACATCACTCCAAAGAGAATTGCACCTGTGGGGAAGAGATGGCTCTTTGGAAATAAACTGTAAATGCATCTCCAGGGTTCCATAGAGAAGCATAATTGCTCTCAGACACAAGTGGCTTCAGTCTGTTGCTGGAAAGGGAAAGATCATTTTCTCCAGGGCAACTCAACCACAACCAACCATATGGCCATTACCAGGAGACACTCTCCAGACAGCTCAACCATAGAGACAGAATCGCAGAGAAGGTTCCAATGACTTCAGCAATGGTCCAGCACAACCCATGTACTCCTTCGGCAAGTCAAAGGCGCCACTCTGGCCTCTTGTCTAGAAGGTAAGAAACTGGACTTCAAACCGTTGTGCGCTCTCTTCAACTCCTCACACTTTGTCTTTGCTCGGGGAGCCGCAGGTCCAGTGTGTTGAGCTTGGTCCTAGCTTTCAATCTGACCACCCTAAAAGACATCTAGGAGTGGTGGGGCCCAGTTCTGTGTGTCTGTGGGGACACTGCAGGAAAGATTTATCTGTGGGACAGTGAACGGGGAGGCCCACTCTGACCACGGGACACGAGCCTTTAATCCCAGTACCAATCATAGAGACCCTGGAGGTCTGTACACACAGGCAGTGACAAGGAAGTGAGGTAGCTGGGCTAAGAGCCAATGAGAGGGCAGAACAGCAAGGCAATAAAGGCGTGGGTAGACTGGAAGTAGCTCATTTTGGAAGCTGCAGAGTTGGTGAGGTAAGGTTGGCTGGTGGCTCTCCCTATTTCCCTAATCTCTCTAAGGCTTTCACCCCTGTATTTGGCTTCATGTTTTTTATTTAATAAGACCATTTAGAAATTTGTCTACATTTGGCACCCATCTATACCTCTGGGCCTACAGTGAGTGCTGGGGTAGGACTATTGAGGAATCCACCTTCTTGGACCAGGCAGCTATCTGGCTTTTTGTCTCACACAGCCATTGTTAGATTACCCAGCTCCTATCATGTAAGCAAATCTGATAAAAAGCCTTTTAATATATTGCATGTTCTATTGGTTCTATGCTTCTAGATAACCTGAACAAATGATATAAACACGGGCCCTAGTCACTGAGATATCAGAAGCCAGGCTTCCTCCAGCAAGGAGTCCATTCCTCTCTCAGGACTTACCATTTACTTTCCTAGATGTCAATTGTACAGAAGGAAGTGTGTGTCTCCAGGGCTTTCTTCACAGTGGGAACCCCCTTCTGATTCTACAGCCACCGCCTTGATGAAGTGCATGGTCAGTCTGGATCTACAAGATATCTGCACCAAACTATCACTGAGCACATCACTTCTGCCCCAGCCCTTCCTCACTCTGTTGATGACACATGATGCCTCTGACCTGACTCAATGTTCTCAACTAATTAAATATCACACTTCCAACTGCAATTACCAAGAGAAACTCTCCTGGCAATTCTGTAGAAGAGTAAATAATAAGGCCCTTCCCGATTCTCACTGCCCTCATGAGATGCTGACCGTGAAGCTAGTTAAAACCAATGACAAATCACAGGTTTTTAAAAGGAAGCATTAATGAGCCTGTGAAATCCAGATTGACCTTGGATTCATTATGTAGCTCAGGCTGGTCTGAACTCCAGTAATACTCCTACTATGGAGTAAGACAGAAATGAACATATTCTACAGAGACACTCATGTCTCTCAACCAGACCATTAGAACAATGGACCCCACACACAATGGACCCCTCACACACACAAATGGGAATTTTCACAGGAATCTCATGCTAGAAGAAGGGAAGGGTGCCAGCCAAAGAGAGAACTTGTCTCCATGAAAGACATTTCACTCATTTCTAACAACTTAGCAGACAACCTTATAGGATAAGACTGAAGCTCAAACAGTGGTGGGTCAACAGTTTGAGGACCACACCTTGACTGAGACTGCTTAGATATGTATATCCTTTATCCTCTATGTAAACTTTGGTCTTACCTCAGGATAGATTTGGGAGGGGGCAGTCTCTAAATCTCTTTGTCCCTCTTCTCCATGTGGCCACATTTAGTAAATCTGCTTTCAACCTTTAATTTGGCTTTTTTAATTGGCTTATTGAAGATGGGTGACCTGCCCTGACTTGGGCACAAGTTCAAGAACAATAAATACCTCTGCCTCCCTGTCATGGGGATTATAGGACAATGCCACCATACCTGCTTCAAAGAAGAGCAATTCAAGTAGAATGTTACATCTGAGTCTCAGAGAATACTATGGAGTAGGAAAGGCATGGATTATTGTTTCAGCTTTAAAAAAATGAGGAAACTACTATCCAAAGAGGATTAATGGCTTTCCTGATCACATTTGGTCTGCATACAACATACCAGCCTATGATTCCTGTTAAAGTTGTCTCCACTCCAATGGTTTTTGGGTTTGCTCCTGTTGAGACAGAGCAGAAAAAGTGAGATGCAGCTAGTAAAACACCATTTAAAAATATTAGCCCAAGGAAGCTATATTCCCACAGAATATTAAATGTGTAGCAATCTACAGATAAATGAATACATCCTCAATACCCTAATGACACTTAGTAAACAGTAGATTCCAAACACAGCATAGTTAGCAGTGGAAGGCTAATGATAAAGGATATCATGTTTGATCTTGAGAATAAGAGTTGTCCCTCATCATCAACACCCCTTCTTCCTCGGCACACCTCAGGACCTTAGCAGATCTTATCTTTCAAAGAAATGCTGACAACTACAAACAGAGTTGGATGAGACTGGAGAGCAAAGCTAAGAACCTGAATGTAACAAAGGTTATTGTGGCTTTCCATTAACTGATGGTAAAGCCTCACTGCTGAAGTCAACACTAACGTATCTCATCAAACATAGAGAAGTGGAGCTGGTGCCTAACTAAAGGCTTCACTCCTACTGACTACAATTATGGTTCTAAAAAGTACTCTGCATGCTGCCAGAGGCAAAAGATAATCATCAACCCAGCTACAAACCCTGCACATTACAACAGTGTCCTTACTGTGAGATATGTTGATGTAGCAGTGGCACAAATGCTGTAGGAGTAACCAACCACTCTTTGCCTGGATTTAAGGCCCACTCCATGAGATAGAAACCATGCCTGTAACTAATATGGTGACCAATAATCTGACAATGGATAGTGCAACTTGAATCTTAAAAGGACTTTCAATAAAAAACCCAGAGCCAGATATTAGGATAAATGCTGAAAGATCTGAGAAACAAAGGAACAAGCCACCAACTCCACAAATCATCTGACTTATGTCTCTGAGTCCTCCAATGAAAGGGGTCCAGCTGAAAAAGCCTGAATCCTCAGCAGAAAGGGGCATTAGTTCCTGTCTCCTCACTCCTTATATACCTTTCTCCGCCCAGCCATATCACTTCCTTCATAGTGCTGGGATTAAAGGCATGTGACTTCCCAAGCAAAGGTATGATATCTCAAGGGCTGGCATTAAAGGCATGTGACTTCCAAGTATTGGGATTAAAGTGTGCCACCACTGCCTGGCTCTGTTTCTCTCCTAAACTGAGTCAATCTCTTGTAGTCCAGGTGGCTTTGAACTCACAGAGATCCAGACGAATCTCTGCCTCCCAAGTGCTAGGATTAAAAGTGTGTGCCACCACTGCCTGGCCTCTATGTTTAATCTGGTGGCTTGTTCTGTCCTCTGCTCTTCAGGGAAATTTTATTAGGGTATATAATATATCACCACAGGATAGGCCACAGGCCTAAGGGAAAACCAGATACTATTGTTCTGCTAAAGAAACCTAGCAATAAAATGACCCCTAAAGACATTCTGTTATACCCATAGATCAGTGCTGTGCTTAGGCAATATCAGAGAAGCTTCTTCTTACAGTAAATAGGAACTAACACAGAGATCCACAACTGGACAATGTACAAAGACTAAGAGACTTTGGAACACTCAGTCCTACATAGAATCAAACCCCTTTATCAAACCCCTTCCCTCAGGGATCAAAGATCTATTCAGAAAAAAAAGTAGAAAGATTGTGAGAGCCAGAGGGGATGGATGACTCCAAGGAAACAGTGTCTTCCAGACACAACAGGACTGATGCACATATGAACTCACAGGCACTGTGGCCTGCATAGGTTCAAGCCAGATAGGGTCCCAGCCCTGAGAGGGGGAAGCAGACACAGGTTCTCACCCCTAACCAAGAAGCTGCAGTTGATACCCCTGGCCTCGGGAAAATCAGTTTTCTCCAATGGAATGTCCTTGGGTATGTTAATCACACTTCAGGGAAGACCCCATACCCAGGAGTAGATGGTCAGCACAAAATGAACTCTGGTATTTTGATAGATGTTTTGCCTCCTTTTGCTTTGTGTGAGCATGTTTTGTTTTATTGATCTTTTGCTTGTATATTTTGGTTTACATTTTTTTGTGTTTTTGTGAAGATATTATATTGTGTGTGTATTTCTGCTTTTGTTTGTTTTGCTTTTATTCGTTTAAAGAGATAAAGCAAGAAGGGGCATGGAGTTAGGTGAGTGGGAAGACTCTGGAAGGAGCTGGGGGAGTGGAAAAATGTGATTGAAATATATCGTATGAAAAACACTTCCAACATAAAAAAATTGTAAAATAAGCATGTGAAAGACTGGGCTTCCATCCTCCCTCCTCTCTCCTCCTTTTACCCTCCTCCCCCCTCCCCACCCAGTCTCACACACACACACACACACACACCACCTCCATTAAGGCTAGCAAATGATAGATATAGCTTTTAGGAGAAAACTGCTATGCATATATGCAAGAAAAAAGAAAAAAACCTCACTATGCAAATAAACTACAAAAGTCCCACTCTTTATGCAAATGCCAACTGAGCTTTTACATTTCCTTCTAGCTCTGGCCCACTTCCAGGACATGAAAATCTAGAATCCTTGTGGATACCCACCAAATTCAATGCCTGCCAATGTCAGTTAGAACTACATTTCTAATCTCAAACTTTCAACTCACTGGGCGGCGGGGTGGGGGGGGGGGGCTGAAAGGAGCCACATCAAACTGGCAGCCACAGGTCAGACATTTAAGAATTGTGATGGTGCCTGCTCCTTGAGATTCTGTGACAGAACAATCTGGCCATGAGCTGAGGTTAGAAAGCAGTTAGCACCAGACACAAGAAAATGCTCATGCATGGAGACACACACTAAAGTTATACACTGCCCTCCTTCGCAGCAGCTCCCCAGAGAGGATGAATAACCTCAGAGGAGCCTGGAATGCTTTCCTTCCCTCTCTTCTCTAATTCTGTGTCTTTATCAGCAGTCACCCACTCCCTCTCTTCCTTTCACTCCTCACTGGCCTATGGGACCTTGGACTTGGGTGCAGGACAGCAAACTTATACATGATGAAGGGCAGGTTTCTCTAGTGTTTCTTGGTGGCCAGACACCAAGGGTCCAAGCCACAGTGCTATCCCCCACCCCATGGTGACAAGTAGCTAGAACTTTTAGGCAGGTGGATGGCCTTCTTGCTAGCTGGCTCCAGGCAGCGATGGCAGCAGTGGTGATGGCCACTGTTTGATTGGGATTGATGGAGGCTAAGAAGGAGACAGCCCTCTACAGAAGCAGATTGTCACTTATTCAAACAATTAAGGGTCACTCTGTGGGAGTGGAGGCTTCGTGCTGAAGCACAGGGAACTTGGGGTTTTATAGGGCAGACAGGGGAACTTTAGGGGTGGATGATTCCATTTACACATCTTTCCCCTTGCAGCCTCAAAGTTATAAATACCAAGGAAGGTAGATATAAGTGCCAGTGCTTACTTACTGAGCCAGAGTTGCTGATTATGATTGGAGAGAATGTCAATCAGGCCGGGTCATAGCGGTCTCAGCAAGGCTAAAGCTGAGACAAGTTTAGTCCAAGCAATCAGACTTTTTATATACTTATCAAAATAGACTTCAATGGTGGTTGCTACAATATAATAGTATACAAGATTAATGTCTAAAACCAATTGTTCAGGCAAGCTTCTGTATGCTTCGCTGATTTCTAGGGACAGCAGAGATACACACATGGCCTGAATGCTTCACTGCCTCAGGGAGTGCATCAGTTTCTCAGGAACTGAAAGGCACACCGTGCCCCAGCAGGCATGTACTCTAACCTGAAAAACTAAGGATGCATACCGCTCAAGGCAGCTAGACTAGCCCAATTCCATGATTACCTGCAGGTTGGTATGTTGACCTTCCCATAAGGGGTATCCCAGATCCTACCTTGCAGGTATTATCAGTATGTCAACTTTCCTTACCTGAGGCTTTTGGTCATTAGCCCTTTAGCCATGATACTGGGGCCATGATGCTGCAGTTATAATGAGGTAGCCCCAAGTTCAAGATCTACCCTGCCACTGTTTTCCACAAACACCACCACCACCTTGGGCTTTCCCACTTTGCTCACTTACCCTCACTCTCTTTCCTCTTCACATTCCTATTAACTTTGCTCCACACCTACCCACTGCCATGCTATTCACCTGTGACTCATCAAATCTTTCCTACTTTTGTGCCCTTCCTTTTTATTTACCAGAGATAGTTCCATCCCTAAGAGTACAAATTTTTCTACCAAGTAATAAGGTACAACAATCTTCCCATTAGCATTTTAAATACAGAATACAGTCTAGAAAGTGACATGAACTGCTCATTTAACAGGCCACTTTTTTAATTTAATTTAATTTTACATATCAGCCATGGGTTCCCCTGTCCTCCCCCCTCCCACACCCACCCCCGACTTCCCCTCACCCCCCCATCTCCTCCAGGGCCAAGACTCCCCTAGGGATTCAGCTCAACCTGGTAGATTCAGTCCAGGCAGGTCCAGTCCCCTCCTTCCAGGCTGAGCAAAGTGTGCCCTCATAAGCCCCAGGTTCCAAACAGCCAGCTCAGGCTCTAAGGACAGGTCTGGGTCCCACTTTCTGGGTGCCTCCCAAACAGTTCAAGCTATTCAATTGTCTCACTTATCCAGAGAGCCTGATCCAGCTGGGGGCTCCACAGCTTTTGGTTCATAATTCATGTGTTTCCATTTGTTTGGCTATTTGTCCCTGTGCTTTTTGCAATCTTGGTCTCAACAATTCACACTCTTACAATCCCTCCTCTTTCTCGACAACTGGACTCCTGGAGCTCCACCTGGGGCCTGGCCAAGGATCTCTGCATCCACTTCCATCAGTTATTGGATGAGAGTTCCAGCATGACAGTTAGGGTGTTTGGCCTTCCAATCACCAGACTAAGTCAGTTTGGGCTTTCTCTCTACCATTGCCAGTAGTCTACAGTGAAGGTATCATTGTGGATTTCTGTGAACCTCTCTAGCACTTTGCTTCTTCCTATTCTCCTGTGGTCTTCATTTATCATGGTCTCTTATTCCCTGTTCTCCCTTTCTGTTCTTGATCCAGCTGGCATCTCCTGATCCCCTAAGCTCTCTTTCTCTCGAAACTTGCCCTTCATTACACCCACTCACGTCCAGGTTGTTCATGTAGATCTCATCCATTTCTCTGTCATTGGGCGATCCCTGTGTCTTTCTTAGGGTCCTATTTTCTAGGTAGCCTCCGATGTTTGTCTTTCTGAGTCTGGGTTACCTCATTCAGGATGATTTTTTCTAGATCCATCCATTTGCCTGCAAACCTCATTATGTCATTGTTTTTTCTCCACTGAGTAGTACTCCATTGTATATATGTACCACATTTTTTTATCCATTCAGTTGAAGGGCATCTAGGTTGTTTCCAGGTTCTGGCTATTACAAACAAAGCAAATGCCCTTGTGGTATGATTGAGCATTCCTTGGGTATATGCCCAAGAGTGGCTTAGCAGGGTCTTGGGGAAGATGGATTCCCAATTTTCTAAGAAAGTGCCATATTGATTTTCCAAAGTGTACAAGCTTGCATTCCCACCAGCAGTGGAGGAGAGTTCCCCTTGTTCCACATCCTCTCCAGCATAAGCTGTCTTCAGTGTTTTTGATCTTAGCCATTCTGACAGGTGTAAGATGGTATCTCAGAGTCATTTTGATTTGCATTTCCCTGATGACTAAGGATGTTGAGCAATTCCTTAAATGTCTTTCAGGCATTTGATATTCTTCTGTTGAGAATTCTCTGTTTAGTTCTATAGCCCATTTCTTAATTGGACTGTTGGGCATTTTGATGTCTAATATGTGGAGTTCTTTATATATTCTGGATACCAGCCCTCTGTCAGATGTGGGGCTGGTGAAGACCTTTTCCCATTCTGTAGGCTGTCACTTTGTCTTGTTGAAGCAAAAGCTTCTCAGTTTCAACAGGTCCCATTGATTGATTGTTTCTCTCAGTGTCTGTGCTACTGGTGTTATATTTAGAAAGTGATCTCCTATGCCAATGTATTCAAGACTACTTCCTACTTTCTCTTCTATCAGGTTCGGAGTAACTGGATTTATGTTGAGGTCTTTGATCCACCTGAACTTAAGTTTTGTGCAAGGTGACAGATATGGATCTATTTGCAGCCTTCTACACCTTGACATCCAGTTATGCCAGCACCATTTGTTGAAGATGCTTTCTTTTTTCCATTGTACATTTTTGGCTTCTTTGTCAAAAATTATATGTTCATAGGTGTGCGGGTTAATGTCAGGGTCTTCAATTCAATTCCATTGGTCCACATGTCAGTTTTTATGCCAGTACCAAGCTGTTTTTATTACAGTAGCTCTATAATAGAGCTTGAGGTCAGGGATCATGATGCCTCCAGAGGTTGTTTCATTGTACAGGATTCTTTTGGCTATCCTGGGTTTTTTGTTTTTCCATATGAAGCTGAGTATTATTATTTCCAGGTCTGTGAAAAATTGTCTTGGTATTTTGATGGGGATTGTATTGAATCTGTAGATTGCTTTTGGTAAGATTGCCATTTTTACTGTTAATCCTTCCTATCCATGAGCATAGATCTTTCCATTTTCTGACATCTTCTTCAATTTCTTTTTTCAGGGACTTAAAGTTCTTGTCATATAGGTCCTTCACTTGCTTAGTTAGAGTTACCCCAAGGTATTTTATATCATTTGTGGCTATTGTAAAGGGTGATGTATCTCTGATTTCCTTCTCAGCCTGTTTGTCTATTATATATAGGAGGGCTACTGATTTTTTTAGTTGATCTTGTATCCTGCTATGTTGCTGAAGGTGTTTATAAGCTGTATCAGTTCCTTGGTTGAATTTTTGGGGTCACTCATGTATACTATCATGTCATCTGCAAATAGGGAGAGATTGACTTCTTCCTTTCCAATTTGTATCCCCTTAATCTCCTTATGTTGTCTTATAGCTCTGTCTAGAACTTCAAGTACTATATTGAATAAGTATGGGGAGAGGGGACAGCCTTACCTTGTTCCTGTTTTTAGTGGTATTGCTTTGAGTTTCTCTCCATTTAATTAGATGTTGGCTGTAGACTTGCTGTAGATTGCCTTTATTATGTTTAGGTATGTTCTCTGTATTCCTGATCACTCCAAGACCTTTATCATGAAGGGGTGTTGGATTTTGTCAAATGCCTTTTCTGCATCTAGTGAGATGATCATGGGGTTGTTTTCTTTGAGTTTGTTTATATGGTGTATTACATTGACAGACTTTCATATGTTGAACCACCCTTGTATCCCTGGGATGAAGCCTATTTGATCATGGTGGATAATTGTTTTGATGTGGTCTTGGAGTCTGTTTGCCGGTATTTTACTGAGTATTTTTGCATCAATATTCATGAGGGAGATTGGTCTGTAGTTCTCTTTCTTAGTTGCATCTTTGTTTGGTTTAGGAATCAGGGTAATTTGTAGCCTCATAGAAGGAGTTTGGTAATGTTCCTTCTGCTTCTATTGTGTGGAACAACTTAAAGAGTATTGGTGTTAACTCTTCTTTGAAGATCTAATAGAATTCTGCGCTGAAACCATCTGGTCCTGGGCTTTTTTTGGTTGAGAGACTTTTAATGACTGATTCTATTTCCTTAGGGGTTATTGGACTATTTAAATGGTTTATCTGGTCTTTATTTAACTTAGGTATGTGGTACCTATCCAGAAAATTATCCATTTCTTTTAGATTTTCCAGTTTTGTGGAGTAGAGGTTTTTGAAGTATGACCTGATGATTCTCTGGATTTTCTCATTGTCTGTTGTTATGTCCCCCTTTTCATTTCTGATTTTGTTAATTTGGATGCTCTCTCTCTGTCTTTTGGTTAGTTTGGATAAGGGCTTTTCTATCTTGTTGATTTTCTCAATGAACCAACTCTTTGTTTCATTAATTTTTTGTATTATTCTTTTTGTTTCTGTTTTATTGATTTCAGCTCTCAATTTGATAATTTCCTGGCATCTGTTCTTCCTGGGAGACTTTGCTTCTTCTTGTTCTAGAGCTTTCAGGTGTGCTGTTAAGTCACTAGTGTGAGATTTCTCCAACTTCTTTATGTGGGCATTTAGTGCTATGAATTTCCCTCTTAGCACTGCTTTCATAGTGTCCCATAAGTTTGGGTATGTGGTGTATTCATTTTCGTTGATCTCTAGGAAGTCTTTAATTTCTTTCTTTATTTCTTCCTTAACCCATTGGTGATTCAGCTGAGCATTATTCAGTTTCCATGAGATTGTAGGTTTTCTGTAGTTTTTGTTGTTGTTGAAATCTAACTTTAAACCATGGTGGTCTGATAGAATGCAGGAGATTATACCAATTGTTTTGTATCTGTTGAGATTTGCTTTGTGGCCCAGTATGTGGTCGATTTTAGAGAAGGTTCCATGGGGTGCTGAGAAGAAGGTATATTCTTTTTTGTTTGAGTGGAATGTTCTGTAGATATCGATTAAATCCATTTGAGTAATAACATCAGTTAAGTCCTTTATTTCTTTGTTAAGTTTCAATTTGGCAGATCTGTCCAGAGGTGAAAATGGGGTGTTGAAGTCTCCCACTATTAATGTGTGGGGTTTTATATGTGATTTAAACTTTAGTAATGTTTCTTTTATATATTTGGGTGCCCTTGTATTTGGGGCATAAATGTTCAGAATTGAAACTTCATCTTGGTGGATCTTTCCTGCGATGAGTGTCCTTCTTGATCTCTTTTGATTGATTTTAGTTTGAAGTCTATTTTGTTGGATATTAGGATGGCTACACCAGCTTGCTTCTTAAGACCATTTGATTGGAAAGTCTTTTCTCAGCCTTTTATTCTTAGGTAGTGTCTATCTTTGAATTTGAGGTGTATGCAGCAGAAAGATGAGTCCTGTTTTCGTATCCATTCTGTTAGTCTATGTTTTTTTATAGGTGAATTAAGCCCATTGATATTAAGGGATATTAATGACCAGTGATTGTTCATTCCTGGTTTTTTGTTTGTTTGTTTCTCTTGTTTGTTTGTTTGTTTTTGGTGGTAGTGTGTCTGTACTTATCTTCTTTGGGGTTTACAGCTGTGGTGTTATCTATTGCCTTAAGAGGCCACTTTTTAACCAAACCTAACAAGGGTCTTTTTAGAGTCTTTAAAAAGTGATACCTCTTTCTACTGAAGTAAAAAGAAAGAACTTCAGAGATGTCTGTAGGAGTGTCTTGCATTCCAGTATTTCCAGACTTGGTCCCCAGAGAGACAGCACAAGCAGTTAACTCAAACCCAGAGATGAGTAAGCCTCGAAGGGTTAAGATCTCACTTCAGTGGTTCTAACCCTCCTGAAGGTGACATGTGGTTCACCAGGGACACCTGGTAGTGTGACAGATTTGAAGAATTCCACAACTGTAAGGTCTTCTTGAAGACTCTGCATGTAGACAAAAGGTATACTCCCCCTCTGCTTCAGAGACCCTCCACATCTTGTCTTTCTCCTAGGAAAGTCAGTTCCCTTGGACTCTCTCTCTACCACAATGCAACAAGAATGTGAACAAATTTTATCAAAATTGAAAATAGTAAACATGTTACTATGACACTGTCTGGCTCCAATACATGCTGGGTGAAGAGGGCATTGGCCAAAGCATCAAAGGACTCACACTTGATCCTACTTCTTACACCTGAAGAAGAAGCAGTGACTCTTGGAGAAAGCTCGGTGTGTAGTTGAGCTTTTTTCCCCAAAAGCACTGCTTAGAATTTTGACACCCACCAGGAACCATAGATTTAAGCTGCTGGTAGAGAGTTACTTAACAGAGATGGAAAGCCTGTATGAAGAAACCTGTTAATTATGATACCATCAAAGAGGTTACACAAGCGAGGGAAATAGATCCATCTCTATTTCTTGGCAAATTAAAGGAAGCCTTTAGAAAATTAAGGTCATCTCAGCTGACCTCCCTCCACTGTTTGTCTCTCTTAAACCAAGCAACATTTTTTTTAACCTTTCTAGGTCTTTGAGATCTAAGTTTTCTACCTTGCTTATTTTCTTTCTCTCACTCTTTCCTTTTTGAGATGGGATCTCAAGTAGCACTCAAACTTTCTATGGAGCCAAGGATGACCTTTGACTCCTAATCCTCCCGCCTCTACATCTAGAATGCTGTAATTACAGGTGCATGCCATCACACATAGCTTTATTTCTAAATTGTGTGTGTGTGTGTGTGTGTGTGTGTGTGTGTGTGTGTGTGTTGGCATGTTGGGCTAAGCATGTCATGGTGCATGTGCACAAGTCAGAGGACGGCTTTTGGTTTTCACCTTCTACCTTATTGAGGGAGGCTATCCTTTTCTGCTGCTGTGTAGCATGTTCCAAACTAGCTGGTTGTTGAGCTTTGGGGGACATTCTCCTTCATTCCCTTTCCATCTTGCTGTCAGAGTACTTAGATTACAAACACACCCCTCATCATCAGGCTTTTTATATGGGTCTGAGGACTCAAACTCAGGTTGTGAGGTTTTCCCAGGAGACTCTTTTACACACTGAGCCATGGCCCTGGGTTATGCTCAGTTCTAAGTGGTGCTGTTTTTTCGTGTCCTATCTTGTGTCAAATTGACAAAAAAAAAAAACCTCACCATCCCGGTCCCCCCTTGTCAATTTGATAATACACAAACACATTACAGTTAAACCATAACCTTCTTTTCTTATTTGTCCCCAGGATCTCACACTAAGGTCACATTATTAAACAGTATAACATTAAAAGTCCCACAGTCTTTTTAAAAATGCAAAAACTTTAAAGTTCAGTCTATTTAGAATAACCAACATCTCTTAAAAATTCAACATCTTTCAACTGTGGCCCCCTAAAAATAAAAAATAAGTTACATAAGTTTTTAGATAGGGGTCTCACTATGTAGCCCTTGCTGACCTGGAAACTCACCATTTAGATCAAACCAGCCTCAATTCACAGAGATCCACCTGCTTCTGTCTCCTGAGCTGTGGGATTAAAGGTACACATCACTATGTCCAACAAGTTGCATACTTCTAATTTCAAGAAGGAAGAACCAGGACACAGTTATAATTAGATCGAAACAAAATAAACAACTAACAGTGTAAATCGAACTGTGTAACTCAGTGACTGAAATCTGGGACTCAGGATCTTCTGAGTTCCAATGGACTTGGGCAGCTTCATATCTATCTCATGCTCAACTATCTACAGCATATATAACTTGTCTCATAGGCTCAGGCCAGGCTGCTCCACGTTTACCACTGTCCTAGGTGGTCATCAGCTTCTCTCCACAATACATTCATACCTTCAATATCTCAATATCAAAATCAATGTCTCCTAACCACCTAGAAGATTCTTACACATTACCAAGTTCAGCTGCCAGCACAAGGTACAGACTTGCTCCTCTCTGAACCACAGCTTCTGTGTGCTGACCCTAAGGAATAATTTCCCAGAAGATTGTGCCTCAGTGGTGCTGGTTTCTTTTTAATCACAGCTGATTATCTCAGCCCCAGATAACTATCATTGATTGTCCCAGCAAAACAAAGATTTCACTTCAACAATGTTGGTTTCATTAGTCACAGCTGATTCTTCAGTCCTAGATGACATGAAACCACAAAACCAATTTAAGTATATTACATGAGCATCTCTGCTGATAGGCTAATACTTCCCTCTGAAGCTGTTTCCATCACCTGCATTTTTCTCAACACTTATTTTCCAAGCTCCCACAGAATATCCCATTAAGCTTTAAGCACTCAGTGACTTTTGCAGCCATGTTCCAAACACTTCCACAACCCTCCCCCAAACAACACAGCCTCTTCCTCAAAATTCTCTAGTAACAATTTCCATTTTAGTTTGGTTTCTATTGTTTTGATTAACACTTTTACCAAAAGCAAGTTGGAGAGAAAGGGGTTTATTTGGCTTTCAGTTACAATACATCATTGAGGGAAGCCAGGGCAAAAAGTCAAGGCAGGAAATAAAGTAGAGCCCTCTAAAATAAATAACCTAATATTACACCCTAAGACTCTAGAAAAAAAGAAACCCAACCCAAATGCATGAGATGGCAAGAAATAAAGATTAGGACAGAAACCAGTGAAATAGAGACTAATAAGAACAATACAAACAGTTTGTTCTCTGAAAAGACTAACAAGATTGATAAACTCTAGCCAAACTAGAAAGAAAGACTAAAATTAATAAATTAGAGATGAAAAGGGAATTGCTACAACAGATTCTAATAAAACCCAAATCATTAGTTAATATTTTGAAAATATATTTCAAGATTTTGGACAACCTAGAAATGAATACATTTCTAAGCACATATGACCTATCTAAATTAAATCCAGAAGATAAACAATTTAACAAACAATGAGATTGAAGCAGTAATTAAGACTCTATGGGACTGGGAAGATGGTTCAGCATATACAGCCATTTGTTGCCAATCTTGTTTGCCTAAGTTCAAACCCCAGGACTCAGTTGGTAGAAAGAACTGACCTTCAAGTTGAGACCTCCACTCATGTACCAAAGCACATGTGTACACACAAAAGTAAATAAATAATAAATAATTTTTTAAACATGTATATGTATTATCTTGCTGTTTCTATTGCTGTGAAGAGACACAATGACCACAGCAACTCTCAAAAGGAAAACATTTAATTGAGAGGGCTTGCTTACAGTTTCAGAGCTTCAGTACATTATCACCATGGCAGGGAGTCTGGTGGCATGCAGGCTCAAGACTCACTCCATGAGATAGAGCCCACACCTGAAACTGTTAATGAGGCCAAGAATTCAGACAGACTAGATAGGTCATGGGTACTAGAGGAAAATCTACTATGATTCTGCTAAATTAACATAGCAATAAAATAATGTGGGATGACTCATCTGTAACAGGCTTGAGGGCCAGCCAGCCCAAACCAGTAAAACAGATAATTTCTGAGAGCAAACCTGGGTCTGCCTAAGGGCCTTAGCAACAGCAGCTAAGATGTGATCTGGAGATGACCTGAACCAATGAAAGGCAGCAGATGCATATTCATCAGACCTTCCCTAGGGTGGGGTGGAGGGTATATAAGGCTTGCCTCTTCCTGAATAAACTGAGCTCGGTTCAACATTCTCCTGGAGTCTGTGTCATTGACTCTGTGCCTACTTGGCCCCCTCCCCCTAAGAGAACAACAGCACAGGACCCTTAATTAATAATTCTTCATGACATAAATATTGTTATACATATATATCAGTGCTTTGATCAACTCTCATCACAGAAGCATCTTCTTGCAGTGGATAGTAATAAACATGGAGATACAGATCCAAAATTGGATGATGTGCAGACCCTGAAAGATCTTGGAGCACTTGGCCAAAAAGAATGTCTTCATCAAACCCCTCCCCTCAAGACTAAAGGGTCTATTCTGAAAGATTGGTAAAAGGCAGAGGTGGTGAACAACTCCAAGACACAACAGGGACGATGCATGTTTGAACTCACAGAGACTGTATCAACACACAGAAGGCCTGAGGAAGTTCAAACCAGACAAAATTACAGCACTCAGAAAGGGAAGGGGACACAAAGTTCCACTCCTAACCAAGAAGCTATTTGAAATTGATATCTACCAGAAAAAAAGAAAATCAATTTTCTCCAATGGTGTATCACTAGGTATATCAATCACACTCCAAGGCAGATCTCATGTCAAGGAGTAATTGGCCAACACAAAGCAGATTCCATGGTTGTGCGTGTGTGTGTGTGTGTGTGTGTGTGTGTGTGTGTGTGTGCACCTTTTGTTTTGTTTTGGTACTGTTTTACATATTGTTTTTGTTTATTTGTTGACATTTGGGTTTTTTATTTGTGTGGCTTTTAAAAGGGATAGGGAAAGAAAAGGGAGAGAGAGAGATTGGGTGGGTATGGCAGTAGGAAAGATTTGAAAGAAGTTTAGGGAGGGGAAAGAATATGATCAAAATGTATTTTTTAAACATTTTAAATAAATAAATTAGGGGAAACCTCCTATTCATAATAGTTTAAAATAAAATCTATCTAGGAATCTCATCAATTTCAATTACATACTTTAAGATCTAGAAAAAAATGTAAAATTCATACAGAAATACCAAAGGTCACATTTAGCCAAGGCAATCCTAAGCAGAAAGAACACAGCAGCAGCAGCAACACATTACCTGCCCTCAGACTATACCACAGAGCCATAGTAACAAAGACATTGGTGTATAAATACACATATAGACCAATGGAAGATAATAGAAGTCATAAAAAGAAACCAACATGGTGTGGAAACCTAACTTTTAACAAAGATTTCAAAACTATGCACTGGGAAAAGCCTACTCAAATAAATGATGCTGACAAAATTAGATATCCACCTGCAGAAAATGACTATCTCTCTGATCTTGTGTGAAAGTCAATTGAAAATGGATCAGAGAACTTCAGACCTGAAACACCTATAAAACCTATACTTACATCCTGAAATGTTTCCCCTAGCAGTTTCAAGTTATAGGCAAGAAGTTTCTAAATAGAACCTCAAATAGCATAAGATCATGCTTTAAGAACTGACAAAGTTATGTGAAATCAAAGTGTTTCTTCATGGGACTGGAGAAATGGCTCAGAGGTTAAGAGAAATGTCTGTTCTTCCAGGGGTCCCAAGTTCAATTCCCAGCACTGGCATGGCAGCTCACAACCATCTGATCTATAATGAAATCCTATGCCCTCTTCTGGTATGCACTTGTACATTCATTCAGACAAAGCACCTATGTACAGAAAACACATAAATAAAATTTTTTAAAATGTTTCCCTACAGCAAGATAAACTATCATCAGAATAAGCAGACAGCCTATTTTTACAGAGCATCCTCACCAGCTACACTTCAGATAAAGAGTTAATACTCAGAAAATATAAAGAACTGCAGAAATTGGACATCAAAATATACAAACTGCCAATTAAGAAGTGGGTAATAAAGTCTAAAAGAGAAATAAAAGACAAATGGCTGATGCATATTTTTTTAATGTCTAACACCTGTAATTATCATGAAAATGTAAATTAAAAGTACTTTGACTCAACCTGGAGCAGCAGCTAGGGTAGGAAGACAGCCAAGAGCTGAGGAGGCGGCAGGCACCACTATGAAGAACAAATACATGAGGGAAAGGTGAAAAAGAAGGAAAAACAGAGCAAGCCACGCTTGTGCTTGTGGAGAGAGCTGGAATGGGAGGCAGTGACTGGTGACAGAGAGGGCTGAGATCTACTAGTTGTCGCTGTAGTGGTTGCCGTGGGATGGTACACAATAGCCTGGAGCTTAAGCAGACACTGACTGTCCCGCAAACCTGCCACCTGACCACAGGATCCCCCAGCACTGGCCAACGAAACAGGCTGGAGATGGGAAAAGTTCGATTTCTGGATTGGACCTCCTTGGGGACCACCATGGCCCTTGTCGATGGCCATGTTGTTATCGGTGTGTAGTTGAAGAGCTTCTCTCCAGCCCCCACCAAGCCCTGTTAGTCCAACAACCCATTTATAAAATAAACACACAAACATTCATATTATTTAAACTGCTTGGCCATTAGCTCAGGCCTACCATTGTCTAGCTCTTACTCTTATATTTAGCCCATTTCTATAAATCTATACTTTGCCACATGGCTTGTGGCTTACTGGTGTCTTTACATGTTGCTTGTCATGGCAGTGGCTGGCAGTCTCTCCCTCAGCCGTCCACTTCCCATAATTCTCCTCCTCCTTGTCCCACCTACCCTATCCTTTCTGCCTGGCTACTAGCCAATCAGCACTTTATTTTACCCAATCAGAGCAACACATTTGACATACAGAACATCCCACTGCACCGGTGGTCCATGCTATTGCTCCAGCCTGCAATGAAACCTGAGATCCGTGTGGACATATGCAGTCTATTCTGCTGCTGATGCCTTGGTAATGTCCTCAGGCTTTGCTGCCTCAGGGTGCCACGCTGAAGTGAGTGGCATGTGTAACTACCTGAGGCCATGTCGAGGCTGTGGCCCATGGAGCCACAGAGGGCCGTAAGTGGGTCAGTGGCCTGATACAGTCAAGGACCATGTTGATGTCTGTGCTGCCACCAAAGCCCATGTGGATGCCCATGGTCTGGACTGCTGCCTGAAGCCTTGTTAATGTCAGTGTGTGCAAGACAGCTGGCCTTGCCCCTTGAAGGAGAGATGGCCCCTCCCCTTGCTGGCAGCTGCATGGCATCGCCCAACAGAGCCAAGGGTGCAGAGACTGGGCTATCACAGGAGAGCTGCCCCAAAACATCACCTGCCCACAGCATAGTGAATGTGACAGCCATGGCTTGGGCGTGGGAGAGCTGGCTCTGTCCACCACACTGCTCTCCTCAGTTGATGACTTCTGGCACAGAAGCAGGCAGAGAAAGACTCATCCTCCCTTAGGATGCTGGCCACTAGGAATTTGACCATGCTCCAGTGAATATATGGACAATACAAAATGAACTTTTTTTTCCCCTTGGTGGGGAGGTCATGGGGAAGAGGGATGGACACGGGAAGACTGGGAGGTTAGCACGATCAGGGTACATGGTGTGAGATTCCTAAGTAATCAATAAAAAAAATTAAAAAAAAAAAAACCTACTTTGAGGGGTTGGGAGATGGCTCAGTGGGTAAAAGCACCTGCTGAGCAAACATGAGGACCTAAGCTCAAACCCCAGCAACCATACAAAAATTCAAACTTAGGTATGAATGCCTGTAACTCCACCACTAAGTAGGAAAGAGACCAAAGGGGACTTGCTGGCCACCGGCCCAGCTCCAGGCTCAGAGAGAGACCCTGCCGTAAAGGAAAGTGGAAAATGATACAAGTGATACAGCAGGACACCTACATCCTCCTCTGGCTTCCTACACACTCACACTGGTGGGCATGTACACACACACACACACACACACACACACACACACACACACAAACTAGATAGATGATAGATAGATAGATAGATAGATAGATAGATAGATAGATAGATAGATAGGCAGATAGACAGAGAGACAGATAGACAAATCAATCTGTTTTGAAACTCAGCTTCAACTGTCAGAATGACCATCATCAAGAAAACAGAAGACAGTAAATGCTGCTGAAGTTGGGGGCAGTGAGGAAGCCTTCCGTATTCCCTGCTGGTGAGAGAATGAACTGGTGCAGCCACCACGCAAAGCAGTGCGGAGATCTTTCTGCTAAGAGTAGAACAACCGTGTTACCCATCTGTACCATTTCTGGATGTATCCCTAAAGGACCCTGCAGTGTCCCAGAGACACGTGCTCACCCATGTTTATTGCTCTCCTATGCAATGACAAGTTGAAGGGATTGGCCTCCCTGTCCTCAGTAGAGGAATGGTTTGAAAATGAGGCATGTATACAAAACAGAATTGCTTTCACTCATAAGAAAATATGAGATTTGTAGGAAAGTGGATGCAGTTGGAAATTATTAATAGTTAACAAAGGTGCAGAAAAACAAGCCAGGCAGATCTAAGCTTCTAATTTTTATACATGTGGTGGCTCAGCTGCTGACGGTGCTGGCCACTAAGCCTGACCACCTGAGTTTCGTCCCGGGGACTGGATGGGATGGAGGAAACTGACTCCTACCTGCCCCACATACAAATAAGTGATGGAATGCATGTATTTATGTGAGAATGAGTGTGGGTAGAGGCCAGCAAACTAGAAAAGGACCCATGAGAGATGGGGAAAGAAGGCTTAAAGGAGTCAGTGAGGAGGGCAATGGAACACATGCTGTTATAGGAGAAGGTTACAGATCACCATGCTAATTAAACCAGTTAGGAAGACAGAGAGTCCTTTATTCAGAGAAGCTGGTGACTGACAGCAGGCTCCTGGCTCCTGCCACAAAGAACTCTTGGTCACAAAGCCAGGCGAGGAGGTGTTTAAAGCCACAAAGCCTGTACTCACATCACAGCAGGTGCAGGCTGGGGTGGGTTGTTGGGTTTTTTTTTGGTTTTTTTGTTTGTTTGTTTTTTTAGTCACATGGTCAAATTTATTTCAAGCCCTGTGAAAACAATCAGACTAATCAAAATAGTGCTGTACATTTTATAATACATGGACCATCCAGTTTTTGAAGTCTAGACAATTAACTAATCCCTAAACCCACACACTATGTATTTCCAAAAGCAACGACTATTTAACAAAACGTATGAACTTTCATACATTTAATGAAAACATAATATCCCACTGAGCAAACATAAAGCTATTTTTGTACTTTGCATTTTTTAAGTTGCTTTATATATCCACTGATATTTAGGGCTTCTTCAAAGTAAGGGATTTCCAACATCAAAATGTATATTTTAAGGCTGGGATGCAGCTCACTAGTAGAGCATTTACTTACCATTTATAAGGTGGAGTTCCATCCCCCACCACACCCCACATGCCCACACATGAGTGCTCCACATACGTGTTTATGTTGCAAAAATTCCCTTCTCCATCCTTTAATGTCTACTCTCCCATTTGTTGCTGTACAGTGAACAATGATTCAATATGCTGGGGGCACAAAGCAATTGTAATCCAATTTCAGAGCGATCTAATTTTAACTTTCTGCCAATATAAACAAAAAAAAAAACCTCAAGCAGCCAAAAGTTAGAGTAAGAGGAAAAACAGAAGGTATAAATATATTAAACTAACACTTTCTACATTAGGAATCTACTGGGGCTCTTTAGAGGGCCATTAAATTATATTTAAGTAGCTGTCCATACAGGGCTACACAGACTTACATTTGTTTTTGAGAAAGGACCACATCAAAAAACAAACCCTTTTACTTTATTGTTTGGTTATTAAATAGTTGTCCTAAGGGAAAAACAAGTATAAGAAACTGGTATAGCTGGGCGGTGGTGGCACACACCTTTAATCTCAGCACTCAAGGGTAGTCAGATCTCTGTGAGTTTAAGGCCAGCCTGGTCTACAGAGCAAGATCCAGGACAGGCACCAAAACTACACAGAGAAACCTTGTCTCGAAGGAAAAAAAAAAAAAATGAAGAAGAAGCAGAAGAAGCAGAAGCAGAAGGAGGAGGAGAAGAAGAAGCAGAAGAAGCAGAAGAAGCAGAAGAAGAAGAAGAAGAAGAAGAAGAGGAGGAGGAGGAGGAGGAGGAGGAGGAGGAGGAGGAGGAGGAGGAGGAGGAGGAGGAGGAGGAGAAGGAGAAGGAGAAAGAAGAAAGAAGGAAAGAAAGAAACTGGTATACCCAAACATAGTGGTATACTCCTTTAATTACAGCAGAGACAAGTGGATCTCTGAGTTTGGGAGCATTCAGGGCTACATAATGAAACTCTTGTCTTTAAAAAAAAAAAAAGCAGCCAGGCGGTGGTGGCGCATGCCTGTAATCCCAGCACTCGGGAGGCAGAGGCAGGTGGATCTCTGTGAGTTCAAGGCCAGCCTGGGCTACCAAGTAAGTTCCAGGAAAGGTGCAAAGCTACACAGGGAAACCCTGTCTCGAAAACCAAAAAATAAATAAATAAAAATAAAAATAAAAAGGAGAAAAGTAATAAGAAAGGGGAAAAATTGGTGTGTACAAATGAATAACTGTGTTCACTTCAATCCCAAAGAAACCTACAGATGAAGTTTCTTGTTCTGTTTTTCCTAAAAATGCAATGTAGATCTGTGCATTGACCCCTGTTCACACACTGATAAGCAGAATGGCAGACACACAGGTTGTAGGATATTCCTAATGGGAATAGCATCAACCACTTAAAGTGAAAAAATGAACCCAAACCAGAAAAATGTTAGAGTAAAGGGAGTTTTAACAACAGCAAACGTTGTAGGGCTCTAAAGAGGAAGTGGGCCTGGGAATCTAGCTCTGTTTCAGCTCTTGCCTAGTATGTGAGGCCCTGGATTCGACCTTTCGTACTGTGCATTAAGACAAACAAATCCCTGATGGGGGAACAATCTAGGCCACGCAAACTGGGAGAGCTGCAAACAGACCGGAAACTGTAACTCACAAGTTTTCCTGTCTGTAAGATTATATCATGCACAAAACAAAACAAACACAGCACGGATTTTCCGCCTTGGTGAGTTCCCTGTGATGGTGTCCCGTGAAAGCCTTCTCTGTTCCACAGAGCATGCTCCCCAGCACACCAGGTGCTAACCCTGGGGATGTCAGATCTCACAGAGATTTCATTTCCATTTTAAGACCCTGGCTTTCTAGTGGCTCACTCTAACCATCATTCCACTTAAAAGTCGTAATTTCTGAATGGATCTTTTTAGTACTGTAACATGGTAGATTTAGTAGCTGACGCTTAACAGGATAACCACATTGTACTGTCAAACTAATTCACAGCTTCAGGAAAATGTACAAGTTAAACACAACCAAGGTGAGACTATATCATGGGCAGTGAAACACTACAGTGGATGGATAAATAGGATACCTTTCATCAGTGATTATTCATAACTTTGCCTTTAGAAACTTGGAAGAAATTTTCATCATTGTGCTTCAAATCCAGTCTTTGTTGTTTTGGATTGTTTTTTCTTTAGTATCACCTTGAATAGCTGTAATAAGTGACTCTAGAAAGAATTGAAGTTTTTTTCTGGTCTGAGGTAACCACCAGTGGCCACATTGAAATTTTCTCCTTAGCAGTTCTCTTTGGGGCTGGAGAGATGGCTCAGAGGTTAAGAGCACTGGCTGCTCTTCCAGAGATCCTGAGTTCAATGCCCAGCAACCATATGGTGGCTCACAACCATCCATAATGAGGGCTGGTGCCCTCTTCTGTCCTGCAGGCAGACATATAGGCAGAACACTGTATATATAGTCAATAAATAAATCTTAAAGGAAAAAAAAAAGTCCTCTTTGATGTGGGTTTCCATGGACTTTTTTGTATTTTTGTAGTATGGTTCCAGCCTCTTGCTCACCAATCTTATGAACATCCACTCCTGACAATGGGACTACCATAATAAATGCCAGTGGACACATGGGCTAGAAGATTCTCCACTACTTGTTGGGGGAAATGGCTGTGGGAGGCCCTGATGCTTGGGGGCCTCTTCTTAAGGAGGCACTTAGTAAGTGGTCGAGGTAGAAGAACAGCTCTCCATGACATCTGTGGAGACACGGGCTTCTGCCCACTCTGTCCCTGCAGCACCCAGTAAGTGAGGCTCCCAGGTCAGGCCCGGACCAACAGAAGCCGGGCAGTGGGTACAGGACACCCTGGCGAGGAGTGCCTGCTCACAGACCTTAGTCAGCTGCCAGAACTTAGTTGGCTAGGGAGGACTAAGCAGGGAAGGAGGAACCCTTTGATCTGTAAAATATCTCAGAAGCATCATTTTTCAGAAGTGGGAAATCGTTTGTTTACAAGCAAGATGCAGCTCCTGAGGGTGGAGATCTGTGTGGTCAGGGTAACCTGACCTCCTAAGCCATTTCAATGTGATGTAGAAAGGGGAGCCCCCGGGGCTGCGGGAAGGGGGCATAAAAGATGGGGTGGAGAACGCAAGGAAAGGAGAAGAGGAGCAGGTGTGGGGGACATCAACCAAAACTAAATGTGTTTGAAAATGCCGTAAGAAAGCCCATTACAATGCTGCATATATGTTACTCTGGCTAAAAAAATAAGGCACGTTTTTAGTAAAAAGAGACTCTTCAACAGTAAAAAGCCACTGTTCCCGGAGAATTTACTATATACCTAAACTATTCTGGATGTTTTATATAGAGAGTCTTTATTAGTCTTCACAGCTCTGAACAGTAGTTATTTTTGCCCAGTTTACAAAGTAGGAAACCGAAGCCCACAGGGTTAAGTGTGTAACCTATCCAAAGTCATACTACTGCAAAGGTGAAGAAGAGAGACTGGGTGAGTCTGAACCTACAGCTCATGTTTGTATTCACAACATTCTGGCTGGAGCACGGGCACTAAAAGTTCAAGGTCAACTTGGGATACAAAGTGAGTTCAAGGCCAACCTAAATAACTCAGCTATATCTTGTCCCTAAATTTAAAAATATGGAATATAGTTCAGCAATAGAGTACTTTGCCTAGCAGGCATGAGGCATAGTCCTGGTAAAACACACAATCTGCAGAAAATATGAATACATGAATGAAAAGTTGATTTCCTTTTTATAAAAAGTGTATGCAGGGCATGGTGGTGAGTATCTTTAATACTATAATTCAGGAGACAGAACCCTTTCAGTTCAAAGTCAGCCTGGTCTGCATAGTAAGTTCCAGGCCAGTTAGGGATAGTGAGACCCTATCCAGAAAAAAGCGTGAAACAATAACATGTGTTAAAACTTTCCCTGGCCTTATGTTATGGTCCTGTATTAAGTATCCCAGAATGGGTAACCAGAAATCAAGTTCCCATGAGCCTCTGGGGAGCTGAAAGTCACGGGCTCTAATAACTAACAGTCTGGTCCCACAGTGCCCTCTGGTGGTCACTTGATATCATGACCGATTTTGTTTTGTATTGTTTTGGCTTTTGAGCTAGGCTCTCACCCCAGGCTGGCCTGGAACTCACTCACTGTGTAAAATTCACACTTGTCTTAGCCTCCTTAGTGCTGGGATTAGACGCAGGAGCCACCATCACTGTGCTTGGCTTCGTGAATTTTTCTTACATTTGAAACTGAAGGCTTGAAAATCAGATTCAGTCAGTTTCACCCTTGTTGAAGTAGATTTTGCCTGCTTTCCACCCATTTTGTTCCAGGAAATATCAGCTGCTCCCACAGTCCTTGAGACTGAGTCCACAGGATATGACCTGGAGCATCAGACTGCCCTGAGATCACTAGTTAGAGACATCAGGTGTTGTCTTCCTAAAGCAGGATCCGCAGAGCACAGGGTCCTCCCAAGCTTCATTCTCTGAACTCCTGAACCTTCAGTTCAATCCAGAAGCGTAATCCTGATATATGTGCCTCACTGTACTGACGGTCAGGCAACCATGCCAGCAAGTTATGCACATGCTGGTGTTGTTGAGAGCAGCTCATACTCTGATTTCGAGTTGATCATCTCCCTTGAAACCAGAACTTCGCAGGGCATGCATGCTGGGTGCAACTTCCCAAGAAATGAATAGTTGTGCAAGATTGAGAAAGCCTTCAAAGTCTCTATGACCCATCCATGTAGGCAGTGAGTAATACTAGTAGAGGATCTTGGAGGAAGTGCCGGACGTTTACCCACCAACCCCACAGCTCCCCAGAGTTTTCTTGAGTGTGAGCAGCAGGAAATATTAGATAGAAGGATTTAGATTGTGGAGATGAACAGAAAATAAAGGATAGCCTCGAGAGAGCCTGGAACCTATTCCAAAGAGCCCTGACTGTCTCTGCCCTAGGGTATTTATAGAGACGCCAAGGGGTAGAGTAAAAAATCTCCCCCCAGCACAGCCAAGTGCAGACCATCTCAGACACCTGCACTCAGGCCTGTGGTCCATTCATTCTCTCTATGCAGACCTGCTGGGTAAAGCCACTGGGAACCTGAAAATGGGTTCTCACACTACAGCCAGTCATAAATAGAACAAGACCATTCCCCCAGAAGCTCAACATGCATTAAGCCAAAATTCAAATTGGGGAGGGGATAGAACCAGGTAGTTCTGTAAGTAGGTCAGCAGGTCCTGATATCCTGTTCTAAAGCTTGGGCTCATCATAGATGATAGGTTACTGAAGGATTTGAAAGTCAAAAGTTACGTGACTATGCTCTGCATTTTAGACAGATCACCTAAGTGGCTGAAGCCTGTGAAAGACATGTATTCGATAAGGTAAGTGGACAGCCAGGAGGCAGAGAAGGCTGTCACACTAACGCAGCAGATGAGGGCTATCTAAGTCTTAAGGGAACACGCAGGCTTGCTGGCTTCTATCCGTGGACTGTGGTTAACTTCTTTGTATGAACTTTAGAATTGCTCAGATTTGTCCACTCTCAGATTTCACGTGTTGAAACAGATAGCCGTAAAACAGCAAAGAACAGAGCAGAACTGAGTCCCTCCAGCAACTCAATCCCAAGAGGAAAATGAAGTGCTCATGAAGTCCATGAAGAAAATGAAGTCCATGTCTTCATCTCTCCACATTTAATCAAATCAACCTATGGAAGCAGAGAGCACCCAGGTGTGCCGGCTACTCTTCCTCCACACAAAAGAAAACACCACAAGTGGCAAAGCAGCATTCCACCCTCTTGTTCTTGGGCCTTTGTTCCTCTCCCCTGCTGGGTAATCTGACATGAATTACTCCCGAATACCAGCTGCTGTCCATCTGGTTTTCAGGGGATCCCTGGAAGCAGTACGGGTCTTGTCTCCAGGTGCTTTAGAAAGGGCCCAAATAATACATGAATTAAAATAACGTTCAGGCTTCCATAATTCCAAGTCTAAAATTCACTCTATTTCCCATCCTGGGTTATGCTCAGCTAGCAACATGATCTAAATTGGCACATCTGAGGACTTAGACCCTTTAATAACAGCAACCTAAATAATACCCTCTCATTATCAAATTTATAGGGAGAAATTTCAAAGTTGAATCTTGAAAAGCAAAATACAAAAAATGTTAAATGTAACAGAATTAAAAATCTAAAAGCATCCCCTTTTCTCAGTGAGTTAAAAGTCCAACATTCTGCTTGTGCCTGTGATCCCAGCACTCTAGAGGTAAAGGAAGGCAGATCTCTGTGAGTTCGAGGCCAACCATGTTTACATGGAAAGTTCCAGGGCCAAATAGTGTGACCCTGTCCATCCCCACCCCACAAAAAAGTTCAACGTTCTAATGGCCAAAAATAACATTCCTTGAATTCTTATTCTGTTCCAGCTTAACCAGAAGACGCCTTCTAAAACCACGTACTCGTTTGTTTATTCATTTGCTTAATCAGTTATTGTGTACAGGGATTTGAGTGCGGAGGACAGAGGACAGACTTATAAAAGTTGGTTCTTCCCTTCCCACCACGTGGCTCACGGGGATCACCTCAGGTCAGGCTTAGCAGCCAGTGCCTTTACCCATTGGGCTATCTTGCCAAGGGACTTTGATGTTCAGAAAAAGTCAGGCTCCTTACAGTCACAGCCTGAATGACATTCACGGAAATAATTCTTTTAAGATCTCATTATCTTATAGATCTCACACCTTCCTGGGTTTTAAAGTTGAGATATAATTTACATATCAAAATCACCTGAATGCAGTGGGTTTTCATATATTCGCCAAGTCTTGTAGATTATCATCAGTAAGCCCATGTTTGCACCACCCAGAAAGAAACACTGTACCCTTCAACAGTCACTTTCCTTTCCTCTACTCAGCCTTGACAACCAACTACTGTTTTCCTTCTATGGATTTGCTTACTGTAGAAACGTTATACAGATGAAATCAATGTCTCAAGATGAGTTGTTGCATGGCAGTACTTCATCATGTTTACAACTGATGATGGTAAGGATATTGTTCGCATTTGGGTTTTTTTTTTTATATAATTAATGCTGCTTTGGACATTCATGTAGCTGTGATGTCAGTTCTGTTGAACGTGTAGCCCAGCAGTGGGACTCCTATGCCATGTATCACTGTTTAACTCTGTGGACTCGTCAAATTGGTTTCTATAGTGGCCACATTACTTTGCCCTTGCAAATTTCTTCCATTCCTCAATGATGTGTTTTTGATTTTCTGTTTTATTATACCGTGTGCAAAGTGGTCACTCAAGTGGCTTCAATCTGCATTTCTGTAAGGGCAGCACTGCCAGACATCACTTTGTTTACTGTGCTTTACATCATGTGGTGTGCTGGCTAGTTTTATGCCAGTTTGTCATAAGCGAGAGTCATTTGGGAGGAGGAAACCTCAATTGAGAAAATTCCCCAACAGACTTGCCTGTGGACAAGCCTATGGTGCATTTTCTTAATTAGTCATTGATGTAGAAGGGCCCAGCCTATTGTGGGTGGTGCTAGCCATGAGCATTTGGTTGGTTCTAGGTTCTATGAGAAAGCAGGAACAAGCCTTGGAGAGCAAACCAATAAGCAGCTGTTCCATTCCTCTAGAGAACTGCGGCTGACGTAGATTACAGATTTTCATATTGATATCAGAAGTGGGGCACGGTGGTTTGAATGAGATTGGCCCCCATACTTATATATTTTTGAATGCTTGGTTCCCAGTTAGTGTACTGTTGGGAACGATTAGGAGGTGTGGTCTTGTTGGATTAGGTGTGGCCTTTTTGGACAAAGTCTATCACTGGAGGTGGGCTTTGAGGTCTCAAAAGCCCATGCAGGCCAGGCATTGGTGGTGCATGCCTTTAATCCCAGCACTCGGGAGACAGAGGCAGGCAGATCTCTGTGAGTTAGAGGCCAGCCTGGTCTACAGTGCAAGTTTTAGGGCTGCCAGGACCGTTATTTTGAGAAACCTTGTCTCAGAGAACAAACAAACAAAACCCATGCAGGCTAAGTGTCACTCTGCCCCATGCCTGCCTACTGCCTGCTGTCATGCTTCCTGCCAAGATGATACTTGACTAAGCCTCTGAAACTGTACGCAAGCCCCCGATTAAATGCTTTTCTTTTATGAGAGTTGCCTTGGTCATGGTATCTCTTCACAGAATAACAAAGACATGGGGGATTGTTGTGACAGACCTGACCATGTTGTTTCAGGAAGCACTGTGGGAGCACTTTGGAACTTTGGGCTAGAAAAGCCATTGGATGTCCAAAGCTTGGTGAGCTGTTCTGTGGGAGCTTGGAAGATATGAGTGTTGAGAGAAATACACATGATGGAGGCCTGGCTTGTGAAGTTCCAGAGGGAAGTCTGAGAGTCACTCAGAGACTCTGTTGGGGCTGTTCCATATTCTGAGTTAAAAGTCTGCAGCCGGGCAGTGGTGCACGCCTGTAATCCTAGCACTCGGGAGGCAGAGGCAGGTGGATCTCTGTGAGTTCCAGGACAGCCTGGTCTACAAAGCGAGTTCTAGGACAGCCTCCAAAGCTACAGAGAAACCCTGTCTCAATAAAACAAAACAAAAAAAGAATCTGTGGTTCTCCTTTGCTGAGGCTTAAGAACCAGCATGAGCAACAAGATACCAGAACCACTAAAGTGAAAACTTTGCTTTGCTGGGATAATTGACGCTGGTTAGCGGGAACTGAGAAATTAGTGGTGATTAAAAGAAGAGACCAAGGGTTGGGGATTTAGCTCACGCTTGCCTAGCAAGCACAAAGCCCTGGGTTCGATCCTCAGCTTAAAAAAAAAAAAAAAAAAAAAAAAACCAGCATCGCTGAAGTGAAATCTTCAGGAAGGTGTTTCCTTAATGTTAGCACACACGAGTTGTGTTCCAGAGGTGGCCAAGATTGTACCTCATGTTGGCAGCTAAACTTGACAGTCTAAGTCATCTGGGTGGTTCTGGTTTTGAAGCCATAAAGGGGTCATGGAAAAGAGCTGAGGCATGGTACTGTGACAAGGCTGGAGTCCCGAAAGAGAGCCGGGAGAGGCTCTTGGTGAAAGTGAGGCCCTGCTGCAGCAAGAGACCCCAGCATTTTGGAGATGCCAGTGCCATGTAACAACCACCAAGAAGAGCAGCCTTGGCAAGGAGCCAGCATAAGCTTAGAAGACAATCTGCACTGGCTGCAGACGATGGAGCTGGAGAACTGATTCAGGACCTTTGGAGGAGCCCGGAAGATCATGAGTGGATCCCAGACACTGGACACTGAGTTGTTTACGCTGCTGGAGATTTGCTTTGTTTAGATGTGACTGTGCCTTGGTTCTTCCCTCTTGCCATAAGAAAGTGTTTACTTTTTATTTTACAGGAGCCCACAATTTAGTGATTTTACACAGACTTTGGATTTTTAAAGACTGGATACTTTAAGATAACAAATATTTTTATTCTTTAAGATAGTGAACTTTTTTAAATTTTGGAAGTGTTGTAGGTGTGTTATTTTTGTTTATGCTCTGGAACATTTGTTTAATGAGGCAAAGATATGTTTGATTAAATAAAATTCACCTGTGGTCAGGAGGCTGAATCAGCAAGTAGCTGACAGGAAGTGGTAGGGAGGAGCCAGGTAGAGAAGGGTTTTTAAATAGGGGCCAGGAAAAGCATGAGGGCTTTTTTGGAGGACGAGAGCAAGGAAAGGAGGTGAGCTACTTGCTCTTCAGCCTCTGAAGAGCAGAATTCCACCTTACCCTTTGAATCTTGAGTTCTTTAGAGGGACAGAGGTTTAGTTAAGTTCTCTTCATAGCTTTGACAGAGGCAGGGCCTGAGGGAACAGAATTCCCTCAGGCTGTGGGCCTTTCAGCCTAATCACTGCTGGTAGTGGTGGAGATGCAATTGATGATTCAGACAGCTGTGGCTTAAAAGGCAGCAGCAATTACAAAAGGCTCAAATGTAAGGCTCAAATTTCCACAGTGCCCGAGAAGGCTAAAAAAGAGGAGTTTCTGCCTGCTGGCCAGCCCTTGAGCAGCCAGTATGTTAAGAATGAACAAAAAAATAAACCGAAGTAAAAATGCCTGCCACAGTGCAAGCATTAGCATTCTAGAGCTCTAGGAAGGTTGAATGCAATTCTTGGACCAGGGAATGAATGAGAAAGGAAAGGTTATGGCTGTGTCAAGTTGATGAGAAGTCAATTGTGCTGACTTTTTTTTACATCAACTTCACACAGGCTAGCGTCATTTCAGAGGGAACTTTTTGAGAAAATGTCTTCTTAAAATCAGGCTGTAGGCAGGCCTGTGTGGCATTTTCCTAGTGATTGATGAGGAAGGGCCCAGCCCATTATGGGTGGTGCCACCCCTGAGCTAGTGATCCTGAATTCTATAAGGAAGCAGGCTTAGCAGGCCATCAGAACCACTCCAACCCGCATGGCTCTGCATTAGCTCCTGCCTCCAGGTTCCCACCTGGGTTTTGAGTTCCTGCCTTGGCTTTCCTTACTGGACTGTGAGTTGAGGTATTTAAGACAAATGAACCCTATTTTCCCCAAGCTGCTTTTTGTCATGGTATTTAATCACAGCAATAGTAACCCTAAATAAGGCATGGAGCAAGAAAGTATTTAATTTATTTTTCATTTTACAAGAGCCCACAGGTAAGCAACCAGAATTTTAAGGAAGTTTTGGAAATTTTAGAGAAACTTTGAAAGACTCGTATGTATTAGAGATACTGAACTTTTTAGAGTGTTTGAATTTTTAAGAAATATGGGTATTGGGGCTGCAGAGATGGCTCAGTGATTAAGAGCACATACTGCTCTTTGTGAAGATTTGAGTTCAAATCCTAGCACCATGTCAGGTGGCTTACAACTGCCTGTTGTTACTTCTTACAACCCCTCACAGCTCTGACCTTGGAAGGCACTTGCATTCATATGCACATACCTCTCATACTCATACACATAATTAAAATAATGCATCTTTTTTAAATGTGGAACTTTTAAGCCATGTGGTGGTGGTGCACACCTTTAATCCCAGCACTTGGGTGGGAGAGGCAGGTGGATCTCTGTGAATTTGAGGTCAGCCTGGTCTACAGAGTGAGTTCCAAGACAGCTAGAGCTCCACAGAGAAACCTTGTCTCAAGAGAAAAAAAAAAAAGAAAGGAAGGAAGGAAGGAAGGAAGGAAGGAAGGAAGGAAGGAAAAAAGGAAGGAAAGAAGAAAAGAACAAAAGAAATGTGGAACTTCTTAAGTTACTTGTTTTTTATAATAAAATTGTAAAATTAATATGATATCTTGAGGATGAACAAGAAACAGGTTATGGTTTAACAATAATGTTTGTATGTCAAATTAACAAGGAGTCAATTGTGCTGGCTAGCTTTATGTCATTTTGGCACAAGCTAATCATCTGAAAAGAGAACCTCAAGTTGGAAATATGCCTCCACCAAATTGGCCAGTGGCCAGAGAACTTGTGGTACATTCTCTTAGTGATTGGTGTGGGAAAGACCAGCCGATTTGACCGCATTCATGCTCCCTGTGGGCAAGTGCTCCTGGGGTATATAGGAAAGCTGAGCAAGCCCTGGAAAGCAAGCCAGTAAACAGCACTCCTCCACAGCCTCTGCATCAATTCCTGCCCTGACTTCCAACGATGACAGACTACAATCTGTAAGATTACATAAACCCTTTCTTCATCAAATTGCTTTTGGTCATGGTATCTTATCACAGCAATAGAAACCCTAAGACATTTGTATTATCTTCTTTGGGGAAATGCCTTTTGATAATTTGCCCATTTTCTAAATGTCTTATTATTGAGTTCAGTACTTATATAGTCTAGATGCTCTTATAAGCAATTTGATTCACAAATATTTTCTCCTACTCTGTGGTTTATCACTTCTTGAGGTGTTCTTAGAAACAAAAAAAGATGTTTGTTCCATAGCCCTGCCTCACTTTCCTCACTACTTGTACCAGGTTGACCCCAAACTTGCAGCAAACTTCCTGCTTCAGCACAAGTGCTGAGATTACAGACATACACCATGACTCCTGAAAAATTTTTTTAAAGGTTTATTATGTATACAGTGTTCTGTCTGCATGTGTGACTGCAAGTCAGAAGAGGGCACCAGATCTCATTATAGGTGGTTGTGAGCCACCATGTGGCTGCTGGGAATTGAACTCAGGACCTCTGGAAGAACAGCTAGTGTGCTCTTAACCTCTGAGCCATCTCTCCAGTCCCACTCCTTAAGTTTTTAATTTTAGACAGCCAATTCATTTATTACTCATGCTTTGCTTCATTTCATTTTTATAAATTACTTGTTATGTGTGCAGTTATTGGTGGAGACCAGAAGAGGAAATCACATACCTTGAAGACAGAGTTACAGGAAGTTGTGAATCACCTGATGTGGATGCTGGGAACCAAAGTAGGGTCTTCTGAAAGAGCAGCAAGTACTCTTAACTGCTGAGTCATCTCTCCAGGCCCATGCATCCCTTTTTAATGGGACAAAACCATTAACTGGATACAAAAGATTATTACCAGCCCCAGCACTCAATTTAGAAAACTCACCCCAGAACCCAGCTCTTGATTCTATCAAATAAGATATCTTAGAACCCCAAACGTAACCTTGACAAAGTAACAGCAGACTCTGCATATGGCCTTGCAAATGTAAGTTTTTCCAGTGTAAATTCTGAAGCCTGAACTCCTATAGGCCTACTGAGAACTGGAATCTATCAGAACCTATCTTCAGATGTGCTGGCCTGAAGCAGCCTTCTTTCTGCTTCACTTATTCCCGCAGCAGTGGCCCATGTCCCAGTTCATTCTAATGCATTTGTGCACTCTGCCTCTTTCACTCATCTTTCCTCATTTCATTGGCCACACTCCTGCTTCTGTTACATAGCCATTTCCTCTGAATCAAAACATGCCCTCATGTGGGGAGGCGCCTAAGCCTCTAGAAGCTCAGGAAATTCCTGAAACTTACAGGATTCACAGAGCTCCTCTTCAAGGCTGGAAAGCAGTAAACAGTCCCTGGGGGTGACAGACTTCGGTGTGAGCTGCCTGCAAGCTGGGCAAGGAGCTCAAGTATAGCTTTAGTGTGTCATCAGCTTGCGGGAGGCTACCAACCTGCCCAAGGGAGATATCATGTATGGCTAGCACAAGTCAGCATCCTTCAAGCTTAAAACCACCAATCTTGCCCTGCTAGAACCTCTGTCGCAGCCTTTTCTCCCCAAATTTTAATTATCTAAAATCATTACTCCTAGTCCATGACTAAATAAACATTAGGTGATTCTGGGGAGCCCAATAAATAGTACCTTCTTATTTAGAAGGTTCTCAGTCAATAATCCTGAGTGATTATTTACTCAGGTTATGTGGCAGTGTCTGGAACCTTGTTATAATTGGATAGACAGTGAATAAAGGGGGTATTCTACTCCTGTTTCATGGTTAGAAATCCTGACTGCGAAATTAAGAGTAGTACCTACTCTAAACAAATTGAGGATTGAGGTGTGAATGGGGAAGTACTGCATTTTTATTGCTGTTGAAGAGTAGATTAGGAGAGCTGAGTACACAACTCAATGAAGAGTGCTTTCCAAGCATGTCCAAGACAATGGATTTGACTCTCAGCTGAGAAAAAAACAAGACTAGGGGACCTAGTAGGCAAGGAGGCTCATTCATGCAGCCACACGAGCAACTATGCCCCTCCTAAATAACTTACAACATACTGAAGTTAAGAACATGTGCTCCCTGCAGGACAATCAGGAGGAAAAAAAAGGGGAGTTGGCAATGACCATGCTTTTATAGTATTGAAAATAAAAAGGTGAAAAAGGGCAGTGTTGTATCATTTAGCAATGTAGTAATATTTATACCATGTAAGTCAAATAAGTAACTTGTTCTAGAAATTTAAAAATTGTTTTTAAAAGCTGAAGTACTAAAATTCCTGTTAAGTTCAAGATTTAAAGCACTGAAAACATACGACCCTAATAGAATGTGTGTGTGTGTGTGTGTGTGTGTGTGTGTGTGTGTGTGTGTTCCCCACAGCAAAGCACTCTCTGATTAATTTGGGCCAGATGAAAATAAGTCAATATAATTACATAAAAATACATTATATAAAAAATACCACTAAAAACAAACTATAGGCTAGGGATGTTATTTGCAAACTGCATGACAGAGTGATTTAATGGTTCATCTTCCTTCTCAATCTGACGGGAATTAGAATCACCATAAAAACAAACCTCTGGGCATGTCCATAAAGGGATTTTTATAGATTAAGTTGAGGTAGGAAGATCATTCCATGGGCTGAGTTCCTAGCTTGAAAAGGAGAGAGGGAGTTAGCAGCAGCAGCAGCAGTGTGCCCAGCTGCCTCCTCACCCTGAACTGTAAGGCCGCCCGCCCTTCCTTCCTTCCTAAGTGCCTTTCACCGGGTGTTTTGTTGCAGCAATGGGAATAGTAACTAACAGAGATAACCTCACACAAGGTTCTGCAAGTTGTTCTTGTTGTCGTTGATTTTAAAGACAAACAGGTAAAAGCTTTATACAAATATGTGGTGGAACATGCCTGTAACCCTAGTGCTAAGGGGACTGAGGCAGGAACGCAAGTTCAAGACCAGCCTAGAAGTTATGGCAAGACCATTTCCGAAGTGTGGGGTGGAAGGCCTCAAATAATTCATAAGATACAAGTCAGTTCAAGTAAGTTTTTTCAAGTTTTTAAACTAGGTTTTGCTTATCAAAGTGGAAGAAAAAGAATAGAGGAGTTAAATGTTGATAAGGGTGTAAAAGGTATTGAACAGCTGGAAAAGTAGTGGGATACAAACTTTCTGTTGACAATACGACAAACGTGTACTCTATGAATTTACTCTAGGAAACAAAAAATATAAAGAGGTAGTTAAAATTACTGTACCAGTAAGCATAGGCTAAATAATTTATTGTAAAAAATTTAATAAAATTTCATAGACATCACTGTTGAAATATTTCACATAGAAAATAGTCATTAGTCTTTTTTTTTTTTTTTTTAAATGTACTTACATGGAACCTAAACATTTAGGATAAGCAAGTTTTTGTTAAAATGTACACACTCAAACAATCTTTGATGGGGTGGGTGAGATCGCTGGGTGGCAAAGCCACTTGCTACCCAGCCTGAAGACCTAAGTTCAATACCGAGGACCCCTAAGACAGAGGGAGAAAACTGATTCCTGCAAGTTGTCCTCTGGCCTCCATACGTGCTGTATGACACTCAGATACCCACATATTTACACCCACAGTAATTATTTTGTTTTGTTTTTTTTTTTTGGGGGGGGGAGTAAGTACAGGAAAAGATGGCTGGAAAGATAGCTCAGCAGTTAAGAATACTTGTGCCTGAAAATGACCCCAGTTCATTCCCAGCATAAGATTCATGATCCCTTGTAACCAGGTCCAGGGGATCCAACACCATCTTCTGGCTTCCACGGGTACAAAGCAGGTAAGTGGTACACAGACATACACGCAGCCAAAACACTCACACACATTAAAAAAATAAAATTTTTTTCAAGTCTAGGAAAATATAAAATGTGATTGCTACTTTTTGCTTACCTGCACTTCTACAATATACATACAGCACACATACTTTGTTTTTAATAAGAATCAGTAAAAGCTTCATTACAAAGTATCAGAGTTTGAACTCAATTTTCTTAAGGGATCATTAGGGTTTTTTAAATGATATATTCAAAATCAAAGCTCATTTTGCTTTGGACTAAATGCTGTTTAAGAATTAAGTTCAGGAGCTGGAGAGACAGTCCAGCAGTTAGAAGCACTTGTTTTTTTCTCTTGTAGAGAACCCAGGTTCAATCCCAGACCCACATGGCAGGTATCAACCCACCATTAAACTCTAGAACCAGGGGGTCCAACACTCTCTTTTGGCCTCTGAAGACACTGCACATGAAGCAGACCTACATGAAGGGAAGATATTCATACACATAGAATAAAAATAAAATATTTATTTAAAAATAAGGATTAAGTTCACTTTTAGCAAAGAGGCCAGAAGAGCAGCCATTGGCAGACATCGGCTCACCTAGCCCTCTTCCTCTCCTCGCCACCCTCAAGCTTCTGGATAAAATGACATGCTCTCACCCAAGTCAAATAAATGAGGAAGAAAATAAACAGAAATCAATATGAAACCAAGTATCAATATATTTGTTCCACTAGGTATTTCAACACAATAAATAAAAAATCACAATTAACCAAAAACATCTTTATTTTTTCAGTCTTTTAAAAAACAAAACAAACCTCTTCCTTTCTCAAAATAACCACGATTAGCTTAGAAAAATGGTGTATATATTCAAAGTATTTCCTTTTAACGGAAACTTCATTTTATAGAATATAGACATTAAAGGTTTAAGAAAAAGCCAGACTCTAGCATAAGGAAATCCATTCATACTTCAGGCCCTTCTCCTCCAGGAACCAGCTGTATTAGAGAAAAAGAGTTTATTAATAACACTATCATACCACCTAAAAATCCCCACATGATCCTTATGGACCAAAGCCACCTTTGTGTCTCTCTCCCCCATCCTTCAATCCCCATTTTCTTCAAGTCATCAATATCTGTTAGTAATCCCAGCATCATTAATTGATGTTTAAGACTTTCAACTATGATTCCTGATAAACTAAAAGATTATAAAGATTAAGAAGTCAATTAATCTTAAGGACCAATGCTTTTTCAATAGCTGGGTTGGGGCACTGATCACCGAGGGCTCCTTCCCACCCTCAGAATGTCTAGGCCATCGACACTGAACTAAGCAGCCGTTTAGTGAGTCCCAGAATCCCTGCCCCATCAAAGTACATGGAATTCAAATAAAACAGCTTTGTCTTACCATTGTTATATTATTTCCATTTAGTAAAATCTGATCTAATTTTGTAATCCTCCTTCCTTCTGGTGTAATTTCACTAAATAAATAGATAAAATGGAGTCAGGATAAACAAGCATTCAAGGGCAATACTTTGGAAACACTCTCCCTCCCTAAAAATTATTCCTGGGGTAAAGAGACTAGCCTAGAGGCAGAGCACACCAAGGACCTGGGTTCAATCCCTAGCACCAGAACTGTTATTCTAACATATGAATGAATGGGAACTCATACAATTACAATAATTTTCTGAAATACACTCTGCCCACTGGTTAATGGTCGCGTAAATATAGTGTACTGTGAAGCTTGTTCATACTAATTTCTTAGAAATTCGGAATAACATTAACATAATAATGCTCTGGCCCAACCTCACAATACAAGTAAATAAAGTTTCAGTATTAAAATAATTTCAACAGGTAATACTTTTTTTTTTTTTTAATCAATCATTCTAAACCTGCTATGGTAGTTTAAATGAGAATGGCCTCCACAGGCTTATGTGTTTGAAAAGCTTGGTCCTCGGGTTGAAGAACTGTGTGGGAATAGATAGGTGTGGCCTTGTTGGAGGTGTGTCACTGGGGATGGGCTTTAAGGTTTCAAAAGGCTAAGTTATACCCAGTTAGCTCTCTCTGTCTCATGGTTGTAGTCTCACATGTAAGCACTTAGCTACCGCTCCAGCTCCACACCTGCCTGCTGCTGCCACACTCCCCACCATGAAAACCATGGACTCTAAACCCTCTGAAACTATAAGCCAGCCCACAGTGAAATGCTTTCTTTTATAAACTGCCTTGGTCACGGTGTCTCTTCACAGTAATAGAAAAGTAACTAAGGCACCTGCCTTTAACTCAAAAAGAGATTTCCTTCCCTCTTCCCCCAATTCTTTAATTTTTAATACTACTTACAACTCAGTGACATCTTCCAACACCATATCTGAAATTTGTTGTTAAGAAAATAAACAAGGCTGAATTTATTCTGGTTTATGTTTTTGTTTGGTTCCAAATATGTTCAACACAATGGTGCAAATTCAAAAGGTTTGTTGTTGGCAAGAACTCTATCTTCGCTCCGCAAGCATACCTCTTAAAATGCTACCAAGTTCCTGGAAAAAAAATTATTTTTAATGTAATAACCAGAAATACATTATCTGTCTATAGTTCTTATATTAATAAATCTTCAAAAACCTGTACCATTACCACTCTTTAAAAGGATACTGACAAAGTCATCAAATCCTAGAAGTGTACCAACAATTTCTTTATCACTCTTCATCACAATGTGAATTCTGGATCCTATACACTTGTCCACGAGCTCTGTGGAAGGAAAAGGGTTGTTTTGCCCACTTATTAGTTCAACAAACATTTGAGAGCTAACTTTATTATTGTCATATCATAAAACAAAAAGCAGTTATTCAATAACTTCTCATCTTATACAAATATCTGTTCAACCATTAGCACGAATTTTTGCCTTAGCTTTCACTTTTTTTTTTTCAATCAATATGACTGTGGTTTTATTTAGATTATTTGGTTAGGATATGAAAATGCTCACACTAAAAGATGGAAACCATGGTAGTTTTTCCTTGTCAGTGTTTCTACCGATGAACAGCATCTAGCATATACTGGAGTGGACACTGCAAAAACTTTCGACCACAGCCACATTCACTAACTTCACCAGCGCCAAAACATTGCCGGGAGTGGGGTGGGCGTTATTATCGACATCACTTCTCTCGCCATGCCTTTATCTCTGTGCCTAGAGCACAGAGCATCTCTGTAGCCAACTTAGCACTGCTCTGCACGATCTGAAATCAGTGGCTGTAATTTAAGTTCATTATTCCACAATACCCTGGCACAGTGAGGGAACTGCTGGGTGAATGAATGAATAACGGGGCTAGTTTCCAGATTTCTCTTTTAAGATTCACGGTAGACCGTGGCGCCCTCCTCGCACAACCAGATACAATACAGGGTCTACCTAACCTGGAGACCGAAAGGGCCAAACTGCGATTTGGGACGGCTACCCACGACATCTTAACTGGCGGGCTCACAAAGAAGGCCGAGGACGTTCTACATCAAGTGGGACCTCCGCCGGCCACCGACAGGCAAAATGGTCTGACTTCCCAGCGACGCCAAGGGCGGGACGTCCCGGCCGAGCCCGGAGGGACAGCGACCCAGCTTCGGCCGCTGGCGCAGAGCTGCAGTCAACCGCCCGCTCCTCGGGGAAGGTTTATTACCTAGTGGCAGGAGCTGAGACGGGTTCGTGGTCGCATTAGCCGCCATGGCCACGCCGGAAGTGGCATAAGGCCACCGGCGCAGACTTTAAAAGAGCGCGCTTCCGCCCTTTTCCGTAACCGCCTCAGACAAAACTAATCAGAGGCCGATCTTGAGATCGGGTGGGTTCAAATGGATCACCGAGAGATTCGATAGAATAGTTCGGACCTCGATGGGTGCCACCATCCCGACAGGCACCTGTGGTGTCCCCCAAGTTTTGCTAAACTTGGGAGATAGTTTGCCTTCTCTACTCCGGAAGACCACAACATACGAGATCTAGTTTTCCTCTAGAAGGTTGCGTCTGAAGCCGGGATCTTTCTTCAGAACAATAAAATCAATTCAGATTTCCCATCAATTCATTCTGCGTTATCCTCAAGAACTACTCATTTTCTGAAGGAATCGGGTACTTTTAAGCCTAGAGGACTGAAAACCCATACAAATCATATTTTTGAATCTATACCAGATATTCACAAGTTTTTTGTTTGTTGTTTTTAAACTACTTTATACATTTCTTCTTGTCCTTTCTAGAAGTCGAGTTTATTACAGGCTTTTAAAATTACTATCGTTGGGGATTTAATTCAGTGGTAAAGTGCTTGCATAGCAAGCCCAAGAACCTGGGTTCGGTCCTCAACTCTGAGAAAATAAAAAAAAATAATAATAAAATTACTATCAGTTGTTAATGTACAGGCAACCGCTAGAAGTCACTCTGTGTGTTAATGTGATCACATTTGGAAAACGTGCTATTACACTTCTATTTTGGAAAAAGATAAAAAGCTGCTGTGTGGAATGGCCAGCAATCCTAGCGCTTAGGAGACAGAAGGAAGCCACAGTTGCCAGCATGGACAATTTAGTAAGACCCTGACACAAAATAAGAAATAAAAATTAATGAGAGTTTACACCTACCTTAGCGGTAGGGTGCTTTCCTATCATTCATGAGGTCCATGGTTTGGGCCCTACTTTAAAAAAAAAAGAAAAATAGAAAGCAGATACATTCTTTACCTTTGTCTGTCTCATTTGTATATGGGAGACTTAAAGGTAAACAGTCTAAATATGAGCAATCATAATAAACAACATTTATTTTTACAATGTTTGGTAAGCACCCTTCATTCCTTCATTGAGCAAACAAAAACCCATCATTACCAGCAGCTTGCTGGGTATATTAAGCAATGTACAGAAAAGTCTTCTACCCAAGTGAGTGGAAAGAAGGACAAATAATAAATTTCATGTATATAGCACTATGAAATTTAATATCTAAAGCAATACCTCTAGGGATCCTGGAAAACTCAACTCCATTCTCAATTTCAAGCCAGTAGTGGCTTTTCCCCCAACTCCCATTCCATAAATCTTGTGTACCTACTACGTGCCAGGGCAATTACAAATACACTCTTTACAGTCATCCTTTGAGACAAGAATCTGATTCAGTTCCTTGTGCTTAAAGAAATTAAATAACTGTCCCTTGGTCACACAGAACAGCTTGAAAAGCTTCACAGAGGAGCTGACAGGAGTCTAGTCTTGCATGGTGATTAAAGAGAAGACAGAAAAGGCAGGAGTAGCATTCCAAGCAAAGGGGACATTATGTCACTTCCAAGCTTCTCTTACTGATTTTGCCTTTAAGCCATACACATTTCTGTTACATTTAGCATAAAACACTTGACTTTTCAAGTATATTTCCTTAACATCCTCAGTCTTAACCAATTTTTCTTATTTAACTTTCTGATATTCCTCCATGTCCTGGTAAAAATGTTACTCATTTCAAGACCCTTCTCAGAGATGATCACCTATTCTGACTTTCATGGTCTTGGTGGAGTCTATCCCTGCCTGGCAGCAGTGTTAATAGCTGTCCGAGTATTTGGGTATATTTTTTTTATATAATTATTCAACAAAGCCACCTCCCCTTAAAAGACTGAGTTCCTCAAGACTAAGAATGTTGAGACAGTACTATGATTAAGTCCACTGGTTCTGAATTTAGTGACTTTTTTTCCAAATTCAAACTTCACAATTTTTAAAAGCTTTTAAAAATGTTTTAAAATTACATTTGTGTGCATCATGTGAGTGAACATGTGCCTGTGTGTGTGTGAGAGAGAGAGAGACAGAGACAGAGACAGAGACAGAGACAGAGACACAGAGAAAGACAGAGGACAATTTGAAAGAGTATGTTCTCTCCTTCTAGCATGTGAGTTCTGGGGCTCAAACTCAGGACAACCAGCTTGTCAGCAAGCACCTTTACCTACTGAGGCATCTCATTAGCCCCACCACAATTTCTGATAATTATTTGACTTACAGGTATACTATTTTAGCTTTTTAAATATCAGTGTCTCTATTAGAAGCAGTGGTGGTAAGGGTAAATACAGTGTTATTTTTAATTATGTATTTACACACATATATATTCATGAATGTTTTGTTTGCATGCAGTCCATTCTTATTCAAACCACCCCAGTGTTGGTACCACATGTGTGCCTGGTGTCCATGGAGATCAGAGAAGGCATCAGAACTCCTGGGACTTAAGTTACAGACAGTTGTGAATCATCATGTGGATGCTGGGAATCAAACCCGGGCCTTCTGGAGGAGGTGTTAATGCTCTTAACCACGGAACTATCTTTCTCACCCACTGAAAAGATTATTTTAATGATTAAATGAAATAACCTATGAAAATTGGTTAGGACAAGATGTAGTGCCTAGAAAACTGTATTATATTTGATGTATTGTTACTTATTGATCTTTGTTTCCTAAATACTAACATGATAGTTGGCTTAGGGTAGGGACTACATACAGGTAGCATTATTAATTGCTTGCAACTTTCTTATTTGGGAGCTGGTGAAATGGTTCAGTGGGTGAAGGTGCATTTTGCCAAGCTGGATGACCTGAGTTCCACTCCTGGAGCTCACTAGGCAGAAGAAGTGAACCAGCTCCCAAAAGCTGTCCTCCCACTCCAACCTATGCAAAATAAATGCAAAAGGAAGCTTATTTTATAACCACAACCCATATGAAGTCACCCATTTATCTCACTTGGTGCACTATAGCTACCACATTCTTAGATTTGGTCTAATCAATGTTCTTTGAATTTACTCCATCTTGTTTATGCCCATTGGCACGCTCCTTAATCTTTGTGAGGTTCTAAGTACAGAGTAAGGCCCAACTCACTTATGAAGCCTCCTTCTTCTCTACCTTTACTCCTGTTTTATTTTCATCAGAAAAAGAATAATGCAGTCCATGCTTTAAGTCTCCCATGACATGAACAAAATGAACAATTTTCTATTTGCAGTGCTGGGGATGAAACCGGGACCTCATGGATACTGGGAAAGCCCTCTACCAGTGAGCCCACTGAGCTTTATTTGTCCTGTTTTGTTTGTTTGTTTGTTTGGTTTTTGTTTTGTGGGGGAGGGTTGTTTTGTTTTGGTGTCTTGTTTTGTTTTGAGACAGGCTCTCTCTAAGCTACTCAGGCTGGTCTTGAACTCACGCTGTACCCCTGCAGTCCTTAAACTTTCTTCTCTCCTGCCGCAGTCTCCCAAGTAGCTGGAATTTAAGGCCTGCACCATTGGGCTTAGCAACATTAGCAATTTTTAATGCCACAAAAGAGAAAAAACAATCTTTGTAGACTCTGAAAAGTGAGCTCATAGCATTCACACAGTAGAATGAATGAGACTACTGGATGGGAACAGCTCTACTTCATCATGTTCTTTCCTGAGGCAAGGAACAGCCAGCTCATTCCAGTTACAATTCCAGTGAGTTGCAAGTTAGGCCAGAACTCCTGGTCTCAGAGTGCACCCCGCACCATGGTTCCTTACAGAGCAGGTATAAATGAAATTCAAGAATCATCATAAAGTCTATGTATGTAGAAAAAGCTTTTCAAGATGTTATATGTTCAGAAAAGCACTGAAATTTCCTCTGAAGTTAAACATCATTATATAAACACAATCAAAATTTCTTGTCAAAGTGAAGTACAGAAACATACAGGGTTTTCTCTAACTACTATTTCTTTCCAGACTTGGAGTCCCCTCCCTAATACTTTTGAAAATAAATAAATAAATAAATAAATAAATAAATAAATAAATTGTTTCTCTTACTAAGGCACTTGTCCTTGTGAAGAATACCCTGTTAATGAATTTATTCTACAGTAATGCAATTGACTTAAAAACTAATGCAGAATCTGGAAAAATGGCTTAGTTGGTCAAGGGTCTACCACCCAAGCAGCAGGACCCAAGTTCACTACCTAGCACCTATGTAAGAAAATCTGGGGATGGAAAAAGAAAAAAAAAAGAAAAAGAAAATCTAGGAATAGTGACTCACATCTGTAGTTCCAGTGCCAGGGAGGCAGAGACAGAAGAGGTCCTAAGGATTGCTGGTCCACTAATTTAGCCAAATTGGTGAACTCCAGGTTCGGTGAAAGACCCTGTCAATAAAGAAAATAAAGTGGAAAAGCAATTGAAGAAAAATGTGTGATCTCTTGCCTCCACACATATGTGCACATATACACAAACATGTAAACACACACATATAAAATTGAATATAAAGGAGGTGTCATTCTAAACTGTTAAATGAGCCAGTTTGATGACCATGAACTCTTCTGTGTCTCGATTCTTTGGTGTATAGTATCTTCTCTATCCCTGAGCTGAAATAAATCCTTTCTCCTTTAAGTCACTTCCTGTCAAGTATTTGGTCAGAAAATAACTAAATACAGCATGACTGGCCTTAAATGATATGTTCTTCAAATGTTTCAGCATAATATTTATAAATAGATGATTTAATCTCACATGACCGCTCTAGGATGCAAAGTGACACATATTTCTAAAGGCATAACTATGTCTACTGAACAGTGTATTAAATATTGATGTTTACTGGAGACAGAAATCTAGCCACACATTTCAAACAAAAGTGTGAAATTAGACTTAATTTTAGCTATGCCAGCTGTGGAAAATATTAACACAGTTTACATCAAGATAATAGTAAAATTCGGGGACTAGAGAGATGGTTCAGCAGTTAAGAGCACAGACAACTCTTCCAAAGGACCTACTGGGATTCAATTTCCAGCACCACATGGCAGCTCACAACTGTCTGTAACTCCTAGATCTAACACACTCACACAGACATACATGCAGGCAAAACACCAATATATATAATATAAAAATAAATAATTCTTTAAAAAGAAAGAAAATAGTAAAAATCAAGTAGTTAACATAAAAGGGTAACATGTTAAGAAATGTTAATGTACTCTGTATCCTGGGAATAATGTATAAATAATAATTTTTACGAAACTATGAGCACTGTCAAGAATGTTGTAATATAAAAAGGATATGGGTAGTAACATATTGAAAATGTTGAATAGTTTTAGTAGCACTTAAGCAATTTACTTTTTTTTTTTTTTAAGATTTATTTATTACATATACAGTGTTCTGTCTGCTTGTATGCCAGACAAGCCAGAAGAGGGCATCAGGTCTCTTCATCGATGTTTGTGAGCCACCATGTTTTGCTGGGAATTAAACTCAGGACCTCTGGAAGAATAGTCAATGCTCTTAACCTCTGAGTCACCTCTCCAGTCCTGCAATTTACTTTTTGAAATTGTAGTTCATTCAGCAAAGGATTTAGAAACCCCTGGAATAAGAGATCTATTTTGTGCTACTTATAATAAACCCCAGAAAATTGTACACACACACACACACACACACACACACACACACACACATACACACACATTTAATCACGGTACTGGAATAACCATTTCACAGGTAAATGTAAATCTTTATTGCCAAAGATATTATGATTCAAGGCTTACATTTTGCTTCCAAACTCTTGCATATAATTTATGTATTTATTTTTGCAGGTCTGAGAAGGATCCCCCTGTTTGCCTAAACTGACTTTAAACTCTTCATTGGGAGAAACTTGTCTTTTCTTCCAAACAGTTTTAATAACCATGTCATCTTCTCCTCTCGCTGGTCCTTTAGCCAGATGTGCTCAGTTTCAACACTGACTACTCTGTACTCTGCCTTTCTTCTTTTCCTGCCACTTTCTAAATTAGGTGATCAGGAGACTGTGAGATCGAATCTCCGCTAAGGAGGAAAAGCTAAGCCCCCACCAGCCACACCACCACAACCCGGCCTTAGCAGGACTGAGGCCATCCTGATCAGAAACCCTTGCTCCTATCATTTTTGGACTGTGACTCTTCTGGTCTGAAATTATTGTTATTAGTTCTTATTGTTGTTGTTTTATGAGACAGGGTTTCTCTGTGTAACCCTGACTGTCCTGGAACTCTCTCTGGAGACCCTGCTGGCCTCAAACTCAGCAATCTGCCTGCCTCTGCCTCTGGAGTGCTGGCATTAAAGGAGTGTGCCACCAAGCCCGGCCGGATCTGAAGTTATAAAGTTCTGTTGGGTTTCTATAATTGGAGTCGTGAACTTTTACCTTGTGAGCACATTTCTAACACTATGTAGCCCAAATTTCATTGAAACTTGCAATCCTCCCACCTCAGCCCTTCAAGTTCTGGCTACATGCATGCAGCCACTGCCTGGGACTGCACATAGAAATTCATTGAAAAAAATTCTAGAACGAAACCAAAGGAAAATTTGTGTAAGCAAAGCAACTTAATTTAGACGTTGAATACACCAGATACCGAACGTCATAAATATGCCTCCTTGTTAACATTTAAAACGCAAGGCTGAGAAATTCCACAAAAAGATTTAAAGAGTGAAGAGAAAACACGCTTATAAAGAAGTAAAACTGAGGGGAGAGGAGGAAGGAGATTTCAAGAAGGAAAATAGATTTTAGAAGGAAGTGATTTGACAAAGGACTTAGGAAGAAAGGAGCAGGTGTAATCCGCAGCCACACTCAACACCCTAGGCTTTCCTCCACTACTACAAAAAGTCGGTGAGGATCAGCATCTGCCCTGCCCAGCGCTACCTTCGTCCGGGAGGCCCCGCCCCTCCTGCCATACTGCCACGCCCCTGCCCCGCCTCCTTGCCCTCTGGTTCCGCCCCCTCCCGGGCTCCGCCCATGCCGCCTCAGACCCCGCCCGGACTGGGGCGTCCGGGTCCCGCCCCACGCCGCCGGAGGCGGCTGTAGCGTCAGGTGACAGCCCGGAAGCTGCGGAAGCGGATGAAGCAGAGCCGTGGAGGCCCTGTGGGGCAGCGCCGAGGTGAGGGAGCTGGTCGGCAGCCCCCGAGCCCGTGGTGCAGTGCACATGCGGCGCTCGGGCTGACATCTGAAGGCCGCCGCTCTGGGTCGTGCGGCCGGGCCTCGGCGGTTGGAGTCGCGGTGCGGGCCTGCGGCGGACGCCCATGGAGAAGGCTGGGCGTGAAGGGGGACGGCGCCCCCTGCGGGCCCGTCCTGCACATCGTGGTGGTCGGCTTTCACCACAAGAAGGGCTGCCAGGTGAGGACCGGCCCGCGCCTCGGCGCCCGCGGCCTTCTGCGCCGGGTTCCCCCGAGAGTTGCATGACGGGCAGCGGGGGTTCGGGCTTAGGGGAAGAATGACTGCCGCTCCTCCTGTTAATCTGTCAGTCTTCACCGACCCGCCTGCTGCGTGTCTACCCGTAAAGGAAGTCTCGTAGAAAAACTCAGCTTTTGAACGCCGGGAGGCGGTGAGCCTTGGGTTTCCACCCGAAAGCCCAAGTAGGCTGACGCGCTTGTAGGCGCCGCTCAGGAGAATCAGCTTCCTTTGTTTATCTCTGGCAAGCCTTAGACTCTGTAGTTTAGGGCTGGCGGTCGGCCCCGCCCCCCTCTCTTGTGTCATTTAAGATCTGATCCTGTCCAGAGCCTTTCTTTTGGTTAGGTTGACACTCCAAATCAGTTGCAGTAAATAAAAATGTAATTTACCAAGCAGTGAGTGCAAAATGGACATGCATTCGCTTCTTAGCTGGCTCTGCAACCCACGGTATTTGCTTTGTGTTGAAGGCAGCGGAGCAAAGTAGAACGGGTTGTTCAGTCTGAACAAACACTGGAAGGCAATGATGTCATAATGTGCTAGTGGATGTGGACTGAATACTAAAGGTATTGAAAAAACGATTAACTACTAATAGATAACGAAGCATTTGGTTTCTTTCCTATCACAGAGAACGTAGCATGTAGCATTAAAAGACTTACTGACAAAAGTTGAGTTCGTTAGAAGGTAACAGTAGTGAAGGGAGTGAAGAGAGGTGTGTGTGTGTGTGTGTGTGTGTGTGTGTGTGTGTGTGTGTAGGTGTGTAGACTGTTAACTTCAAGTCAGGTGTGGTGGCACATGGCTCCGTCCCAGCAAATGAGAGGCTGAGGTAAGAGGCTTATTTTAAGTTGGACAGGATACTTAGACCCTGTCTCAAAAAAAGAGACTATTGGCTTTAAGATATTATATTCTTTTATCCGCAGATTAGAAAGATAGAATGACACTAAAAAGAAAGTAGTGTTATTGCATATGATATTAAAATTATTTAGTACTTCAGGACTATAGCTTTTGAACTAGTTGCTTTGTAAGATATAAGTAAAGTGACAAAACTTGAAAAATCTTACTGAAAAAAATTGCTGAGATCATACTAAAACACAGCCTTGGAGTTAGAAGTCGTACCCTTGCTTCCTGTGCCATGTGTGTTCACGTGTGTGACAGGGTAGTCTTTCTGGGTAAAGAGTGATGTGGAAACTCACTTCAGAGCTACACTGAATGGAGCTCTGAAAACATCAGTATTGATAGGAGTTAGGATAGAGTCTCCTAATTCTTTCTGTCATTTGGAAGTCTAGATTTTATTATGTTTTCTGCCTGTCTTACTGGTTTTGTTGGTAATATATATTTCTGTAAAGGAAACTATGTAGTGCTGCATAAAGATTAGAGAACAGAAAAGGAAAAGTACATTAGCACCCTGAATGCTATGCCATATCTTTGCCTTGGGATTTTGGTTTTAGCACACAGGGTAAAAGTGACTGCTTTTGTAAACTGAGTTCTGTGCAGAAGTCAGGAGACCTGTATAACACTACTCCAAGACCAGCAAATACAAATAGCTTCCTCTCTGGCGGTGGTGGCGCACGCCTGTAATCCCAACACTTGGGAGGCTGAGGCAGGCGGATCTCTGTGAGTTCGAAGCCAGCCTGCTCTACAAAGTGAGTTCCAGGACAGCCTCCAAAGCTACAGATAAACCCTGTCTCGAAAAAAACCCAAAAACCAAAAACAAACAAACAAAAAAACCAAATAGCTTCCTAATTTGCCCTTCTCTGTTTCTTTTGCCAGATAATTTATAATTGCAATGAAACAGAAAAATCCTAGTTGAGTTTTTCCCCCAATTGATACTCAAAGTAACCTGATTATTCACCTTTGTAAATAAAATGACACCTACCTGGGGAATTATGGAAACAAAGCACTAAGAACCTAATCCTGGGCTGGGGGAATGTAGCTCAGTAGTAGAGTGCTTGCCTAGTGAACACAAGGTTCTGGGTTCAGGGTGGATCTCTGTGAGTTCAAGGCCAGCCTGGTCTCCAGAGTGAGGTCTCTGACAACCAGGGCTACATTATAGTCAGACTCTATCTCAAAACAAAATAAACAAACAAAAATACTTATTTCTCAGCATGTCCTGCTCTATTTTTAATGTCATACATGAATACTTATTTACATAATTCTACACCTCCTGTTCCTCTCCCAATTCCTCTTGTGTCCTTCCTTCTTAAATTCATGTTTCAACTTGGTTATTGTTACACCCATGCAAGCCTGTATCCATGAGAGTTCCTGCTTTTAGGTTGTTTTTGCTCTTGGCGGGGGCCCACCACCCAGCTCCCAAATAAGTCACACACAGAGGCTTGTTCTTACTTATAAATGCCCAGCCTTAGCTTGGCTTGTTTCTAGCCAGCTTTCCTTAACTTTAAACTATCCCATCTACCTTTGCCTTGGGGATTTTCCTGTTCTCTTTTGTAAATCTTACTCTTACTCCATGGCTTGCTCTGTAGCTGGGTGGCTGGCTCCTGGAGTCCTCCTCCTCCTATGGCTACTTCTTGCCTAGAAGTTCTACTCCTAGAGTTCTCCTTCTGTATATTCTCTCTGCCTGCCAGCCCTGCCTATCCTTTCTCCTGCCTTGCTATTGGCCATTCAGTTCTTTTTTTAGACCATCAGGTATTTTAGACAGACAAAGTAACACAGCTTCACAGAGTTAAACAACTGCAGCATAAACACCTTAAAAAATAATATTCTAACACACACATGTAAATCTAACCTGCTGAGTCCATTTGATGTTACTGGTGTGTGTGTGTGTGTGTGTGTGTGTGTGTGTGTGTGTGTGTGTATGTATGTATGTTTAGGGTTGACCACTTTGAATAGATAACCTATCAGGGACTTGACCCTGGAGAAGACTGAGTCTCTGTCTCTCAGCTCCATTAATTGCCCATAGCTTTTCATCTAGGGGTGGGGCCATGTGAGATTTCCCCCATCTACTGATCTACTGTTGTCATTATGAGATTTCACGTGTGGAGCTTCCCTGTTATATGGAGAAGACACTGTCTCACAGCAGATGTCCTTGTCCTCTGACTCTTAGACTCTCTTTACCCCTTTTCCACCATGTTCTCTGTGTTGTTTATATCAACTGGGGTTGAGTACCTCACGGTCAGTTCTCTGCATTCTGACAAGTTGTGGATTTCTGTAAAGAAGCAAAAAAAAAAAAAAAATTTTTTTTCTTTTTCCTCTGAGGAGTGAGAGCTATACTTACTAGGCTGGGCCAGCCCTCAAATCAGATTGCCATAATCTTTTGTTAAATAATCAAATATGTATCAGGCAAGCTCTTTAATTTTGTTCATAGTTTTAAATTGTTAAACATTTAGAGAGCAGTTATTCCTAAAACCTTAAAATTACTTTATTGTAGTTGGATTTTTCTTTGGGCTGCCAGCTTAAAAATAATGATATAGAGACTTATTAATTATGAAAGCTTCGACCTAGCTTGGGCTTGTCCCACTAGCTCTTATAACTTAAATTAGCCCATTTATATTAATCTACATTCTACCACATGGTGTGACCTCATCTCTGAACTGCCCATGCCTTGCTTCCTCCAAGTCTGGCTGGCAACTCCGCCTTTCTTCTTCCCAGAGTTCTCTCGCTGCCTGGAAGTCCGGCCTATACCTCTTGCATAGCTATTGGCCATTAAGCTCTTTATTAAACCAATCAGAAGGAGCCTTAGGCAGAGACACATCTTTACAGTGTACACAAATATTTTGCAGCACCTTGTTATTGTGTGTTGTACAATATGTGTGTTCATGGAATGGGGGCATAACCTGTGTGTGGAAGTCAGAAGACAACTTTGTGGTGTCAGTTCTCTCCTTCAGCATTTACCTAGGTTCCAGAGATTGAATCAATCCAGGTCTTCATGCTTGCATTGTCAGGCTGCAAGCACCTTTACCCACTAGGCCATCTGACCACCCTACATTTTTGCTTTTGATCTCTTGTCTGATAGAGCTCCTGGTCTGTATACATAGCTAGCAACTTTAATTCTTTTTTGGTTTTTCAAGACAGGGTTTCTCTGTGTAACTTTGGCTGTTCTTGAACTCACTCTGTAGACCAGGCTGGCCTCAAACTCACAGAGATCCTTCTGCCTCTGCCTCCCGAGTGCTGGTCTTAAAGGCATGAACCACCACTGCCCAGCTCAACTTTAACTCTTGAATGATTTTACTAAACTGTATTTCTTTTCTTTCTTTATTCTTTGACAGCATCACATAGTACATAAAGTCTTTAGGTCATTTTCATCCTCCATTATTCTTTTTCATGCCCTCCACTCCTGCTGAACCCTTTCTTCTCAACAAGTCTTCCTTCATGTTTTGGTTGTTGTTTTTGTGTGTGTGACCTACTGCACAAGCATGGATGGAGAAGTTATTCACTGAAACTTGGGCAGCTTAATGGCTATACCACTAAAGAAAATCCCCCAGCAACTGTAACTGCCAGTAGCTCCTCAAAGATGGGTGGGGCCATATGACATTTCGTTTTCTTTTTCTTTCAAGATTTTTTTAATTTATTTTGTGTGTATATGTGTGTTCCTGAGTGTATATATGTTTATATGCATGCAGGTGCCTGTGGAAGCCAGAAGAGGGTGTTAGATTTCCTGGTGCTGGAGTAACAGGCACTTGTAAGCTGCTTGATGTGGGTGCTGGAAATCGAACCTGAGCTCTTTGGAAGAGCAGTACTCTAACCTCTGAGCTGTCTCTCCAGCCCCACTCTGTATTGGGGGGGGGGGGAGAAAAAGCGGAATTGCAAAACAGTTGGAACTTTACCAAGGAAATTGGGGTTTCCTCTTGTGGGTTTTTAGTCTTTTAATATAACAATTTAGAAACTGACTGAAGGAAGTTTAAGGACCATTTCTTAGAGTTTGAAAAAAAAAAAAAAAAAAGAGCAGAATGGTGGTGGCGCACACCTTTAATCCCAGCACTCGGAGGGTCAGGCAAATCTCTGAGTTCTAGGCCAGCCTGGCCTGCAGAGAAACCCTGTCTTGGAAAAACCAAAAGAGGGGCTGGGGATTGTGGTAGAGTGCTTGCCTAGCAAGCACAAGGCCCTGGGTTCAATCATCAGCTCGACCAAAAAAAAAAAGAAAAAGAAAAAGAAAGAAAAGAAAAGGAAGAAAGAAGTGAAGTGAACAAACAACATCAACAAGCTATAAATTTTGGCTGCTGCCAGGGAAAGGAGATGGAGGAGAGGAAGAGAGAAAGTCATGCCTTTTTTGTAAACTACATTTTAATTCTATTTTGTATGTGCATGGAGGTTTTACTTTCCTTTTACCATGAAGAGCTACCTACAGTTAATGGATGCTCAGAGAGGGAGACTCAGTCTTCTTCAAGGACAAGTCCCCGATAGGTTACCCATTCCCAGTGCTCAGCCCCAAACAACGTGTACGTAACAGCAACACTAAATAGACTCAGCAGGTTATATTTATATGCACATTTGCACTCATGTGCGTGAGTAACAATAATAAAGAAATTAAGTTTTCAGGATTGACTGACTGCAAGTGCTGTTACCTGCTGAGCCATTTTACTGGCCTGGATTGATTCTTGAGAGAGAATAGTATATAATGTTCTAATCTTTGGAGACATAATTCAGATTCTATTATTTTGACCCAGAGAAAGTTTCTTAATCTCTGGAAGCTTAATGTACATGTTTGATCTCAGATTCTTACTTATTCTTCAGACCTACTATTAGTTACCCAGAGTTAGCACCAAATCCCACAGTTTAAAGGGTTGGTTCCATAAGATTATTACATTATTAAAATGCCAGTTACAGTGACCCAGGCCACTTGAATTTCTGTCCAACTTAGCCCTAAATTTAAAGGTTCCCACAACTGTAAACTCAAGGATAGCCAGGTGAAGAGAATAGTACATAAAGCAGGGTGTGAAGGAGAGTCAGGGAGTATCCATTCCCTCCCTGCATCTTCACGTACTTAGCAACTCAGGAGCTCTCTGAACCCCACTGTTAAAGGATTTAAAGGTTTCACTACATAAGCATGATTGGTTAATACATTGGCCATTTAATGACTGAATTCAATCTCCAGGCTCTCTCCCAGGGACAAAATATAGGCTTGAAAGTTCTATCTTTCTAATCAAGGTACTGTCTTTCTGGTGACAGCCCTTATCCTAAAGATAGCTTAAGCATAAGCTCATGTGTATTGGGACTCATTATAAATAATTTATCACTCAGGAAGTTCCAAGTATTTTAGGATCTTTGTTGGACAAACTAGTAGTATTTTTATTATGCCACATTTGAAAAATGATAACTAGTTTATAAAGCTGTTTAAAAAACTTCTAAAATAACAAGAGAGTTGCTAAACAAATAAATAATACCATGTAGCTATTAAAATTGTATGTGTCCATGTAGAAAGGAGGTTAACTGTTTGGAAATTAATTAGCAAATTCATCTATTTTCAAGTACAAGTATCTATTAGTAGCAACTTTACCAGCAGGAAATAAGAGTTCTAAAACTGCCAACATAAGACATGCAGTCTACAATGTATGGATGAGTTGTGATCCCAAAGTTGGCTGTTTGAGTCTGGACCACGTTTTCCCAAAGAACTGTGTTATAAACACTATGAACCTAAGTCATCCTAGCATAGCCTTAATTTCACTTTCAGAATTCTTGAGTATGTATAGTAGCTAGACTCTATTTAAACGTGCTTATGAGAGTTACAACTAGATACTTAAATGAGAGTTACAACTAGATACTTTAAATCTCTTCATTTATTTATTTATTTATTTATTTATTTATTTATTTATGGTTTTTCAAGACAGGGTTTCTCTGTAGCTTTTGGAGCCTGTCCTGGACTAGCTCTGTAGACCAGGCTGGCCTCGAACTCACAGAGATCCACCTGCCTCTGCCTCCCAAGTGCTGGGATTACAGGCATGCGCCACCACCACCAGGCCCTTCTCTTCTCTTCTGTGCTTGAGTTTGCCGATAATCTCCAATGGCATTGTTCAGGGTTTAAGAGCATTACTGTTTGTCAGGATAAGGTTCTTCCTTTAATCACCATTTGGCTAACGTCTTTTCCAATTTAGGTTGAATTCTCTTACCCACCACTGATTCCAGGAGATGGACATGACAGCCACACTTTACCCGAAGAATGGAAATATTTGCCTTTCCTTGCCTTACCAGATGGCGCACATAACTATCAGGAAGGTATGTCATTAAATAGTAGACCAATTACTAAGTGCAATTTTTGAAATTTTTTGCTAACAGTCTTGAATACTTTGGAAAACGAAAGCCTTTGGACTTATTGTGATTATTTATAAAATGTGTATGTGTTGTTTGGAAGTGAGGCATGCACTAGAGAAGCTTCAGAGAGTGCTGGACCTATTTTCATGGTCAGTGACTCTTGGCTCCTCTCCTGTCCAGAGCACTCAGGTATAGCCAGAGCGGAACAGCTGCTGATGGGTTCGTGCCTGCAATTCTGTCAGGCTTCAGACTCCACTCAGTGGCAGACAGGAAGAGTTAAGTGCACCAGCAACACATGGCCTGGAAATCTCTGGCTTCAGACTTCTGCTGTCCACCTGAATACAGTTGAGACTGTTTCTTTGACTCTGCGGCCATTGCTGCAACCCTGTCTTTAGAAGTTGCTTGCTTGCATGAAAATGTTTATGTCCTCAGGGAAGAGTGGTGACATTTTCAGAGTCTTCTACCACCGTATGAGAGTGCTTTGCCAGACCTCACTAGTACTGGTTTACTTTGATTAAAACAGATTCAACATTTGACTACGTGTCTTCCTATGCAATATTTAATATTTCTCTCACAAAATAAATCAAATATTACTATGCAGTTTAAAATAAGTTTTACTACAGGATGGCTATGTAACCTCAGAAATTTGTTTCTTCCTAACTTTTTTTGTTATGGATGCTTTTAATCTGGTACAAGAGTTAAATTAAGATTATAGGGAATATTTTATAAGTTTTCTTTATGTTTATACGTATATTCAGTTTTGTCTACTTTTTATTCTAAAGTCATTTGGAATAATGATAGACATTTGATTTCTAAATACTTTAGTACACATACTCCCTAGTATACTTAAGATACACATGTTGCCATCAGTTTTTATGACTTGACTTTCCTTTAGTCTGGAGCAGTCCCTGCATATATTTTCTGTAATTGTACAGACAGTTTGACCTATTATCTCTTAGGTTTTGTGGCAGACATGTACTGTAAAGATTGGGGGGGCGGTATGATGCTAGAAATAAGTATCACATAGTTCCTGGATATGTTATCATTTGTGTGTTAATGACTGCATTATAACTTCATATTTGATTGTTCAGTAATGAGTAATTAATATCACTGTTTACATTTTTCTATGTATCTTTTAGATACTGTGTTTTTTCACTTGCCACCCAGAAATGGAAATGGAGCCACAATATATGGTATCTCTTGCTATCGACAAATTGAAGCCAAGGTATGATAATTGATGGTGGAGCAGCATTAGGGGAAAGCTCCTCCAACCCCCTGCTTAGATGTTGGTCATTTGGGGAATCACAGTCTTTATTTTTAATGTAGTACAGCTGTGCAAGTACCTGAAGAGGCCAGAAGAGGGTGTTCAGTCCCATAGAGCTGAAGTGATGTGAGCCAGCCAAAGTGGGTTCTGGAAAAGAACTGGGGTCCTCTGCCAGAGCAATGTGCACTCCTAACTGCTGAGCTCCTAATTTTTAGGTTTTTGAGTAACCTCCATTCTGGTTTCCATGGCCATAGCAATTTGCTCCCTTACTAGCAGTGAGTGAGGGTTTCTCCTTCTCCATATAGGTACCAGCATTTATTATGATTTGTTTGTTTGAGATTTTTATGTTTTTTTGTCACGCTTTTTCCTCCCTTTGGGTTTTTTGAGACAGGGTTTCTCTGTGTAACAGTACTAGCTGTCCTGGAACTCACTTTTTTAGACCAGGCTGGCCTCAAACTTACAGAGATTGCCTGACTCTACCTCCCAAGTGCTGGGAACAAAGGCGTCGCCACCTCCGCCCAGCATCATGCATTGCTTTTATAAGCATATTTAAATTTACATAATGAGAACTAATGAAAATGAAGGCATCAAAATCACATTAAAAATTAAACTCAGTGGAAGTGGTTAAATATATAGAAATGAACAAAAAGAGAATATCACAGCATTTTCAATAGCATTACTAATGGAAAGAGGAAATACATCCAGAAGTATTTGAACATCAGTATCTAACAACACATTTGTGGTATGGTGGCCTTTTTTCTCTCTCCTGACTAGTTTAGAAGTCCACTTTTGCAGCCATGATCTAGCAACATTAGTTTTTGAAGGCTCTTGTTTGCTTGGTTGGTTAATTGTGACCCTTATGACTCAGTTTTTGGGTGTCTGACAGGTGTTTTAGGAGATAGCAAATCTTGTTTTTAATCCAGTTAGTTTTTATGGGTTGGTTCTCATTGAAGGGTTGGTCTGGTATGTGACTTGTACATAAAGCAGTTTCCCTCAGCCTGTAAATTCCAGGACAGTGGGGATTGTCCCTTCACTATCCTACCCAGTGCCTAGCTACTAACTCAGAGCAAGGCTAACAGGTTTGTTCAACTGGCATATCTGAGATTCACTGTGAAGTTCTTTAATTTAACTGAATGCAAGATTTTTTTCTGTTTAATTATTATGTTCATATTGAAACTGTTTATAAATGCAGCTGTGAAGTATTTCTAATAAATAACTGTTTGCTTATAATAGGCATTAAAAGTAAGGCAAGCCGACATCACCAGAGAGACTGTTCAGAAAAGTGTCTGTGTTTTGAGCAAGCTGGTAAGAGATCTGGTAACTTACTTACATATAAACATTCAAGGCAGCACTTTTTCTTTAAACTAAGGAATGTATGAGAATAAGGACTTGATAAAATTAGTCGAGTGCCTACTGATGTGCTCCTGTGTCCTCTGCTTCCAGCAGTTTGCTCTTCTTTGTAGTCTACTGAAGATTCCAAGATGAACATGTAGACATTTGACCCAAAAAGCAGCTGTTATAGTTCATTTATCAATTTTTATTTGTCCCCAAGACTTTGGATAAATGCTATTTTAATAACTAAAAATATCATAATTGCTCTCATTTTATTTGTAATATAGAAGTTCATGACTATTGCAGTGAAGACATTTAACCTTAATATATACTTTAAATTTCAGAATGGTTGAGAAAAGCCAATGACATGATAAAACTGTACGTACTATAACAATATTTCAGAGTTGTGTTTATTCTAGGTGCATAGTTTTCAAGTTGACGTTAACAATTACACACTTAAACATGTATTTTATTTTCTGAATTGTACTGCTAGTGCATGGGGAGGAGTGCATGCCACATACAGTGCACATATGAAGGTCAGAGGACAACTTTGTGGAGTCACTTCTCTCCCCCTGCCTTTATGTAGGTTCCAGGGATCAAACTGGGGTCATCAGGGTTGTATCATCGGGTTGCAAGTACCCGTATCAACTGGGCCAATGCCATTGCCCCTATTTTAATATCATTTTGTTTTTAAGACAGGATCTCATATGGCCTAAGTTGGCCTGGAACTCTTTATATAGCTAAGACTTTGAACTCCTGATCCTTCTGCCTCCACTTCTAGAATTACATTTGTGTATGATCGCACTCAGCTTATTTTTAATTTTTAAAAGAAAATAAATGACTGGGGCATTTATCTCTTATGCAAGTCCTAGTTTTGATCCCCATCAGCAGAAAGAAAGAGTTGGGAGAAGGTCAGAGAGAGGAAGGAAGGAAATACAAATTCAGTGACATTTTTGCTTTTCATAGACCTCAGTTGATAATTTACAGTATTCGATGTCTATTGATAATAAGATAATGATACCTTTGTATCAAATGCCTAATTATGCAGTAAAATTTAGTTCTCTCCCCAAAAAAAATCTCTGTTGTGGGGAATAGTCTAGATTTATATCATATTAATTATCTACATTTTATGATTACTATCATAGCCATTTTACAGTCACTCCAAACCAAAATTGAAAATGTTTCATTGGCCTATTTACCAGATATATGTAGGCTTGTCTGATTATTTCTTGGGAACTTATCTAATTTCTTTATCCACAGGCAGTTTAAATACTCTTTGTATAGCTGGGAATGGTGGCACACACTTTTAATTTCAGTACTTGAAACAGAGGCAAGCAGATCTCTGAGAGTTTAAGGCCTGCCTGGTCTGTATAGTGAGTTCAGGCAACCAGAGTTACATAATGAGACCATGTCTCAAAACAAACAAGTTTTAACTCAGTGGTGGTGCACAAGCCTTTAATCCCAGCACTTGGAGGCAGATGCAGGTGATCTCTGTGAGTTTGAGGCCAGAAGTTTTGTATAATGTAAATCGACGTTTGCAAGATAAGATTTATTTGGGGTTTTATTACTATCTGAAAAGTAAGAGGTTAAGGAAGAAGAAAAGATGAGAGAAGAAACCATGAATTAATAATAACTTACATTTTTTTTCTTGCAGGAACAAATAGGGTCTCACTATTGTAGCCCTGGCTGGCCTTGAACTCACAGGGTTCCACCCACCTGCCTCTGCCTCTGCCTCATGAATACTGTGATTAAAGGTGTGCACCAGCATGCCATGCCATATCATAATAACTCTATTAACTATGATACAATAATAATAATGCAGTTTCTAGATGGATAGCCTGAAAAATATATCTCAGTTAGTTTGTGTACAGGGCCAGTTAACCAAAACATAGGATATTGTATGTGTAAGTAGATACATGCTGAAAGACTCCTGAATAGTCACCTTGAGAGGGCAGTTTGAATAACAGAGACCACCTCCTGTCTGTCTGTGTCAGGTGTTAATTCTTACCAGACATTTTATATAACATTGTCTTTCTTATTTTCCTAACAATGTTAAGATATCTTTGTTCGTCTCATTTTTCAGATAAACATATTTTTAGAATAACAATATCTAATTCTCATATATGTGAGACTGCTGAGTTTAAAAATAGGGTAAAAATCCAGTTTTGTCTGCCTCTAAAAGAGACATAAGGATTGAGAACAGCTTACTTAATCAGAAAGGTCCACATGTTCATAGTGCATTCTAATGGATATGAAAATGTAATGATATTGTACTTAATGATAATATTCATACATGTATAGGGATGGGAACTGTAACAAGTCTTTCTCTGTCCTGCCAGCCAGCTCCCAAATAATGAGACTTATTCATTGTGAATACTTGGCCTTTAACTTAGGCTTGTCTCAACTAGTTCTTTTTTTTTTTTTTTTCTTTTCCTTTTTCATTTTTGGTTTTTTGAGACAGGGTTTCTCTGTGCATCAGCCCTGGCTGTCCTGTAACTTGCTCACTCTAGACCAGGCTGGCCTGGAACTCACAGAGATCCACCTACCTCTGCCTCCCGAGTGCTGGGATTAAAAGTGTATACCACCACTACCTGGCAAAACACTATTTTTTTTTTTTAAGATTTATTTATTTATTATGTATACAGTGTTCTGCCTGTGTGTTTGCCTGCAGGCCAGAAGAGGGCACCAGATCTCATCACAGATGGTTGTGAGCCACCATGTGGTTGCTGGAATTGAACTCAGGACCTCTGCAAGAGCAGCCAGTGCTCTTAACCTCTGAGCCATCTCTCCAGCCCCCCAACTAGCTCTTATAACAAATTAATCCATTTATATTAATCTGTGTTCTGCCATGTGATATAACCTCTCTTCTATCTTGCACCTCCTGTTTCCTCTGAGTCTGGCTAGCGACTCCACTTTTCTTCTTCCCAGAGACCTCTGTCCCAATAAGTCCCTACTAACTTATCCTGCCTAGATATTTTATTGGCCATTCAGGTCTTTATATCAATCAGAAGACGTCTTGGCAAAGACACATCTTCGCAGTGTAAACAAATACTCTGCAACAGGGGACTAGTTCAGTATTATTTGTATTCTAGAAGGGACATATAAAGAGAATGTATCTCAAGAATGTTAAAGGGTTGCCGGGCGGTGGTGGCACACGCCTTTAATCCCAGCACTCAGGAGGCAGAGCCAGGCGGATCTCTGTGAGTTCGAGGCCAGCCTGGTCTATAGAGTGAGTTTCAGGAAAGGCGCAAAGCTGCACAGAGAAACCCTGTCTCAAAAAAAAAAAAAAAAAAAAAAGCATGTTAAAGGGTAGATATGATCCATTTTGGGTAGGAAAAATAAGAATTGGGAATAACTTTATTCAAGTGTACAAAATAGTATTATTGTAGAAGACATAGACTAGGTGCTCTACCTTTACAGATAACGGGAAAGAAAGGATGTAAGCTTAAATCAAACCAAGTGATCAACTTGGTATAAAATTCAGGCTGCTTGAGGATGATTAGATATTACCACAACAGAATGAAATGCAGTAGCTGTTGACATTCTTGTTATGTGCCAGAGACTCTGTTAAGTGCTTTACCTATTATTTAATCCTTAACACAGCCGTAGAAGTTGCACCTTTTTGTATACAGGGTCAGCTTGGTGAGGAGGTATGGAAAGGTTAAGGGCCCCTAATTAAGCAGCTGAAAAATAGAGCCAGGCTCAGAGTCATAGCCTGACTTACCACCTTGCCAAGATAGCTTTCACCTGCTGCCAAAGAGTGAGACTGTGATACAACAGCTTCCAGCTATGTATGTGGGTCCTGCAATTGGTATTACTATTCTTCCTCCCTGATATCTTCAGATTACAAGGTTGTAGGGATTTGTTGGTTCCTTTTGTTTACTATGATCAACCTAATTATGGTTTCTCTTTTTCTTTAGCCTCTTTATGGCTTACTTCAAGCAAAATTGCAACTCATTACACATGCATATTTTGAAGAGAAAGATTTTTCCCAAATTTCTATTCTAAAGGTAACTAATTTCCCTACAAATATGTTTGGTGGAAGGTAGCTTAATGAATCAAGTAGCTCTTGTAGTAGTACTGTGAAGGACAGTTATTGATAGTTTCAGAAAAACATGGAAGCCGGGTGGCGGTGGCGCACGCCTTTAATCCCAGCACTTGGGAGGCAGAGGCAGGCAGATCTCTGTGAGTTCGAGGCCAGCCTGGTCTACAGAGTGAGATCCAGGAAAGGCGCAAAGCTACAGAGAAACCCTGTCTCGAAAAACCAAAAAAGAAAAAAAGAAAAAGAAAAGAAAAGAAAAACATAGTGTTAAAGTCCATTTGTTTGGGCCTGAGGAGATGGTTCAGTGCTTAAGATCACTTGCTGCTCTTGCAGAGGAACTAGGTTTGGTTCCCAGCATCCACATGGTCGCTCACAACCACCTAGGGATCTGATATCTTCTTTGGCTTCCTCAGGGACACACATGTACATTAATAAAAAAAATTTTAATTCATCTTTAAAATATATGTATAATAAAATAAATCTTTATTTAAAATATATTTGCATTAACCATGATATTCTAGTGAGATCTACCCAAGTACTAAACTCAAACTGTCCTTGAGGAGGGAGTGACTGTCAACAATTAGTATCAAGGCCTCTTACAAGGAGTAGTGTTTTGCTGTGGCTTTGTGTCTATAAATTTGAGTATCTAGCTTCTAGTTCCTGGTATTTTATTGAAGAAGGATAGCATATTTTTCTCAAGATAGGCAGTAGTATACAGTTCTGGATCTGTCCTGGGCCCTGGGTAGAATTGGGACAGTTAAGATTTTAGAGAGGAGGCAGGGGGAAGGTAATTTATACCACTGTTAAAGCGCTGGAATGGATCAAAAAAGAAGGAGTATCCTGAGTAGCTTCTTGTTCTTCTTGCTCCGGTATTCTCCTGATGTTGTTCATGTCTACAAGAGAAGGAATGAGTTGAGTGCCCCAGACTAGTAGGTTTCAGAGACAGGGGTTGCTTAGTTTAGTAGGTGGCAGAATGACCTACACAAGCCTTTTCTGAGCACTGTATTTCTAGGAGCTTGTGTCTAAAGTGACAGTGAAAGGTTCTGAACTCGTCTGCATTCCACAGGAGCTCTATGAGCATATGAACAGTTCCTTAGGAGGGGCCTCATTGGAAGGATCACAGGTGTATCTTGGTAAGTAACTTGCAGGTCAGAAGCTATGTCCTCAAAGTTGGCTGTGGCCAAACTGGGTTGCATGTACCTAGTCATGATCAGAACTGTTAAACATGTGTGCATTTCATTGAATATTATACAAATAATTATTTACACAGTCTTTATATGGTATCTAAGTTCTTAAATTTACTTCTTCCTTAAATACCCTCTTAGCTAGCATTCATACAAGATTGGTCATTATCTTATGCTGACAGTTACAGGTATTGCACAGGTGGGAATTTCAGCTTTTTGAATAGTACTGAACTTCTTTCTCTTAATGCTGATCAGCGTAATTATCAGTAGGATGGGGGGTAGGGTGCTGCCCAGCTCTTGACTGAGATTCCTCAATTTGTGGATTTGTTAAATGTACACTGTTTTGACAGCTCAAAGCATCCATTGTTACCTGAGATACTCAATAAATATTCTTTTGTGGTAAAGAGAATTGTAATGCTATGGTGATGTGTGTTTCCTTGATTTCTATTTCAATGTAAAGTAGCCAATACTAGTATAGTCTTAAACAGAAAGTCAGCTCGATAGTCCTGTTCTGAGAATGTATTTATAAATTGTTTTCTCTTTTACTGTGTTGTTTGAGATGGATGATTGGAAAACAGTGTGATTCAGAAATAATAGTATATGTAATACAGTGACTAGAAATCATGTTTAAATGACTGGCTGCCGCTATGGTGTAAGCTTAATGATTTTTTTTTTGAGCTGAGGATCGAACCCAGGGCCTTGTGCTTGCCAGGCAAGCGCTCTACCATTGAGCTAAATCCCCAACCCTCAGCTTAATGATTTTTAAACTTCTGTGGTTTATGTTTGTAGAATAGAAGTGTTAAACCAAGTGTTTAAAATAGGATTCACTAGTAGTGTATAGATATTGCAGTTAATAAAATTTAAAAGCCACATTTGAAGTGCTCAGTGGCTAATGTGTCTGACAGGGCATATTTTAAACATTTTCATTCTTGGGGAAGATTCTGTTAAACAGCACTCTTTCTGAGGATATCTGTATTTCACCAAATATTACATAAATGTTTGAATATTTACATATTCTCATTTGCTTTTTTAGATATTCTCTTCCTTTCACATTTAGCTCTCCTATTTACATTGTAGGTCTGTCTCCTCGAGATCTTGTCCTTCATTTTCGACACAAGGTGTGATAGATATCCTTCAACTTGCGATGTACTGAAATGGGAAAGGCTGTTCTTGGGTTCCTTTTCCTGTGAACTCAAGGCAGCATCACAATCAGCTGATGGCATAATTGTGGTTTTGCTCTTCTAAGACAGCTTCGTAACCACACAGAGCTGGAAGCGTCAGGAGTATTTGTGTGGTAAAAGTCTGGGAATACCTCTTGCTGGATAGGGTTTGCTTTTGAGTCCTTTGTTCTGCAGTCTTTGCAGTTTCACTTAGTGTGGGTGGAAAAAAAATGTTCCCTAAAAGTGGAACATTTTTCTATATAAATTATTTTTTCCTTTTGTTGTGGTTTTTGGTGCCAGACATTATAATCTTTATTGTTAAAGTATATGTTGTCTAAGACATACACACATTAGCCATTTATTTACCAAACCTTTGTTGACTATCCATGTAAATGCTATTTATCCCAGACTAGCCTGAACTTACTGTGTAGCTAAGGATGACCATGAATTTCTGATACTTCTGCTTCCGCCTCTGAGTGCTGAGATCACAAGTGTGCACCACCATGCATAGCTTAAATGGTTCTGGGAATCTGAATGCAGGGCTGTCATACATGGTAGGCATGCATGTTATGAACTGAGTCACTCCCCAGCCTCAAATCTCTGCCTTTTCAGAAGCTTGAAATTTTTCAAGCAAAGATAACACTACTCATTTAAAAAAAACTATTTCAATTAAAGGTTAAATGATTCTCATATTTCTAGAGGACATAGGTAATATTTAATTTCTCAATTCAAGTTCCTAATTTCTCATGTATCTTAAGTACTATAATTATTTAATATTATATAACATGATTATATTTGAGAAAAGAAAATAGCAATTGAGTTCTTATTTTAACACAGCATTTCTTTTTTCCTCCTTCAGGTCTTGATCCTGTTTAAGCTAATTCTTCTTGAAAAAAAGGTGAGACATGGAAGGATAAAAGGAAGAACAGATATTTTATCTTTTATTGACATTGCTTACATGTTAAATAACATGGGAATTAATGATTAAATATTAAGACATTTTGTCTATCAAATGAAACACAAAATTCTTTTCTTTACTGTCATAAGCATATAAGTTTGCGTTCTCTTTTTGGAGGCAGTTTGATTTTAAACTAACTTATAGAAAAGGAAATGTGTTGGCCCAGTCAGACTTGGTGCTTCCAGGGTATCACAACCTTGAGTGTTCTCTTTGTCCTACAGTCCAATTAATTTTACTCAGAGCTGATCTCTCTCGTATACAAGAAACTGCCAATAGTAATTTGACTGTTTGCTTCCTCAGACATAATACCACTTCTCAAACCACCCAATATGAATATTTTTCTTCAGTTTGTTTGGGCCCATCAGGCAGCATGCCCACTACTAGATTCAGAATTGTTACCAAAAGCCTGCCTATGCTAATTGGCTTAAACTTGGGTTCCAAACCGCTCTGTACTATAAAGAGATTGAATTTGGGATTGCTGTAACTGTTGTAAACCTCAGGTCTGTGAACTAGGCCTCATAGCCAGTTCTAGCTTACCAATTTTATAGAAGTTCGTTGTTTTTAAGACTTATTTTATTTGTATTTATATGTGTGTATTTGTGTGTGTGTGTGTGTGTGTGTGTGTGTGTGTGTGTGTATGTATGTGTGTGCGCGCACGCATGTGTATACAGGTACCTGTGGAAGCCACATACATGGCATCAGATACTCTGTAGCTGTAGTTACAGGGTACCTAATGGGAGTGCTAAGAATTGAACTCAGGTCTTTTGCAAGAGCAACAGTTGTTCTTAAGTTGGAAAATAGGCATCCCTAATATTTGCTTATTGTTTGTAGCTGTTTCCACCCTGTAGGAGCAGAGTTGAGTAGTTGTGAGAGAACATATGGCCCACAAAGCAAATGTGTCTAACCCTTTATAGAAAAAGTTTTCTGAAATTCTGGTTTAGACTAATCAGAAGCTAGCTCTGTAATAAACCAGTTTTATATCCCATATTGACTGCATTCAGTGCAAATAAGGTAGAAATAAGGTAGAAAGGATGTTAAGGGATTAGTTATGCACTATGCTTGTTATGGCTCATGACCTTATAATTCTCCTGTTAGAGATTTATTTTTCAGAATTAATCTGAGTTAGATGTAAAACTACCTGAAAGAGTCCATCACAGAATCACTTAAAATGATTAGCTAACTATTGTGTGTTGCGTGTAACTCCAAACAATAAAAATCCCCAAATACTTTTTATTGTCAAGATGTTTCATGGCATATTAGTTTAAAAGCTATCCAACCACAAGACTGTGATCCAGTTTTTACATTGTGTTTATTTTTTTATTTTATGAGTGTCTTGCCTGTATGTGTGTATGTGCAGTACACGTGTGCCTGGTGCCTACAGAGGCCAGAAGAAGGCATAGATCCTCTGGAGTTATAGATGGTTATAAGCTGCCATGTGGGTGCTGCAAACTGAACCTAGTTTATCAGCAAAAGCAGGGAGTGCTCTTAATCACTGAGCTATTTCTCCAGCCCCTGTGATCCTAGTTTTATAAGCAGATACAAATTCATTGAAACATGGCTGGAGAATATAATGAACAGACTGTTTTAAGTTTCCCTACATGTTATGTCCTTTTCTCTTTTCTTTCCTTTTTTTTTTTTTTTTTTAAAACAAGATTTGAATATGGCCCAGGCTGTCTGAAATTTCATAATCCTCCTACCTCTAAACTTTGAATCCTGGGATTATAAGAATACAGCGCCACTTCTAGCTATAATAATGTCTTTGATAGCTGATTTCTTCTTTTTAATTCCTTAAAATTTTAATTAGATTTGTCCATAAATAATGTAATTATAATATACTTTGTGAAATAGAGACATTTTTTGTTACTGGAACTATGAAATGTCATTGTGAGGACTTTTAGAGAGTGGATTTTTATTCTAAATAGGATATTAGTGGTTGGGGAGATGGCTCAGTCAGCTTAAGCACCTGAGTTCAGCACCCATGTGAAAACTGGCCCAGTAGCATGCTCCTATAATCCCTGCACTGGAGAAGTGGAGATGGAAAGTTTTGCTGCCTTAATGGCTAGCTCATCTGGCCAGTTGTGAGTTCCAGATTTAGTGAGAGACTTTGTCTCAAAACATAATAATATAGAGAAAAATTGGAAAAGATACTCATTGTTGCATTCCATCCTCCACACACATTTAGACATGTGCAAGAACACCTACAAACATGAACACAAAATGAAGTTTAAAAACCCAGGTCTAGGGGCTGGAGTTAGATGACTCAGAAGTTAAGAGCACTGGCTGTTCTTCCAAAGTCACTGGGTTTGATTCCCAGTACCCCTACATGGTGGCTCATCACCATCTATAACTCCAGTACCAGGGGATCTGGCCTTTCACCAAGCACAGGCACATGCATTGTTCATAGACATACAGGCAGGCAAAACACACATAAAATAGAATTTAATTTTTAAAAATTCTAGTGATCTATTGGGAACCCCCCCCCCCAAAAAAAACCCCAAACAAACAAACAAAAACAAAAACAAAAAAACCACATCAGACAGTATCACACGCTTGTAATCTCAAAATGGTGGCAGGTTCCAGACCAGCCTGGACTATATAGTAACTACCTGACCATTCACGCTCTAAATGTTGTTGTTTCTGTTGCACTTTAGCCTTTGCATTTATTTCTCTGGTATCTCTGGCCTATCCCATCAGTCTCTTAGTAATTTATAGTCTATAAAAATTGCAATTTTAAAGAATGGTAAGGAACAGAGTTTTCAGTATGTTTATAGAAAGATAATAAATGACCGAGGCGATCCATATTAACTGTTACAGATAAAATGTATAGGCAGTTATTTTTTTTTTTAGTCTAGGAACTAGTCAGGAATCCTTTATTACCTTTCTAGCTCCCTCTAGTCTCAAAGTATTCTATTAGGAGACCTCATGGCTCAATGGTAGCATATCTAACTCCAAATCAAATTGTTCCATCACCTCATACTCTTTTGTTTATTTGCTTCTTTTTTTTTTTTTTTTTTTTTAGCTCTATTTCATTTTTAACTGTGTATATATGTGGGCATGTGTCTATATGTATGAGTACAGATACACTCAGAATCCAGAAAAGAACTTTGGATCCCTTGGAACTGGAAATACAGGTGTTTGTGAACAGGGTGATGTGGGTCCTGGGAACCTAACTCAGGTCCTCTACTAAAGAAATATATTTTCTTAAACACTGGGCCATCTCCCCAGTCCTGCCTCTTCCCCCCATTTCCTCTTGAATTTCATGACTGGCACTTCTTAACTGATTGTGTATATATTATATATGTCTATGTTGGTGTATGTACAGTTTTCCTGCATGCTGAGGCTAACAGAGGGTATTAGGGGTATCCTCATCAATCAACCTATTCATTTTAGGTTACAGTTTCTGTTAACCTGGGAGTTGTATTTCTTAATCTATACAGGAAGCCAGCAAGCCTCAGCAATCCCCTAGGCTCAGCCTGCCTCAGAGCTGGTATTACAGCATGCAAAGGGTACTGTTCAGCTTGTTACATGGACATTGGAACCTGAATTCTAGTCCTCATTATTGGCACTTTTTAAAAATATGGAGTACTTCATGAATTTGCATGTCATCTTTGTACAGGGGACATGCTTATCTTCTCTGTATACTTCCAAATTTAGTATCTGTGCTGCTGAAGTGAGTTTGATAGGTACTTTTTAAAAGAATCTAGGCAAATATTATAGAATTAAATGTGTGATTGTTTTCTTGTGGTTAGTTTCAGATTAAACATTTTAAGCATTTTTAGCAATTTGATAAATCAGTGATGACATTACCTAAGAATATGACACAACAGTCCTGTTCCTGATAATATGAAATTTGATCATTTGGTTAAGGTGACAAACTACCTTAGCCAATAATTTATGGGACAGTAAATCTTAATTTATTGTAAATATTCTGTTGCCCAACCATCTACCATGATCATCTCTGGCAGTATTTTTATAGTTACATTTTTTTATTTATTAAAACCTTATTATAAAGAACTTAAAAATTTTTTAAATTATGAAATTAACTAAACCCAAAGTCTAATTAAGTCATTGTGTGTGTGTGTGTGTGTGTGTGTGTGTGTGTGTGTGTGTATGTGTGTATGTGCGTGCGCGCGCACATGCGCGCGCGATTGTTTGCATGGGCACTGTCATCACAACTTAAGTGTAAATGTCAGTGGACAATTTCTACGGTGTAGGACACATAGATTGAACTAAAGTCATTGAGCTTGGTAGGCACCTTTATCCTTTTAATCATCACCAGACCTCAAATTTTACCTGAATTGTGGTGGGTGGGAAAGCTGATTTGTTATTGTTGTTTTAAATCATGACTCATGGGTTTTGTTTTGTTTTTTTAAGTATTACTCATATACAAAGAATCCTTCTTTTAGGTATTATTACAGTCTCATGAATTTTTCTGATTTAATTTTATTTGAACCCATTCCAGGTTCTTTTTTACATTTCTCCAGTGAACAGATTGGTGGGAGCACTAATGACCGTGTTATCCCTTTTTCCAGGTAAGAGGATAGTCATAACTACTTTTGTTTAATGTTATTGGAGTTTAGACTTTTAGTAATAAAAGTATACAAAAATAAACTAGTAGGGTTAACATTTCTGTTTAATTTTTCTTTTGGCAATAGGTTTTTCCCCTTTAGCCAATGTAGCAGGTCTTTCTTTGGACTTCCATCTCCTGAGTAATGAGACAGAGACTTATTATTAATTATGAAAGCTTGACCTTAGCTTAGGGCTTGTTCCCAACTAGCTCTTAAAACTTAAATTAACCTGTCTTATTAATCTACATGTGCCACATCGCTCAACTACCTCTCCTCAGTACCGTATGTCCAACTTTCTCTGCATCTCACTGACAAATCCCCTGATTCTCAGATTCTTCCCAGAGTTCCTATCTCTGCCTGGAAGTCCCACCTATCCTTTCCTGCCTAGCTGTTGGCCATTCAGCTCTTTATTAAACCAATCAGAAGGTGCCTTAGGCAGGTGAAGTAAAACAGCAACGCATCTTCACACAGTGTGATCAAATATCCTGCAATAAGCCTGTTTCTTTATTTTACTCTTTAGCCTTTATTGTGTGGAGGAGGTTGTTGATAAGCTATGGCATGCTGGTGATCTAAGGACAGCTTATGAGTGTGTTCCCTTCTTCCACTGTGTGTGTGTTGTGGTATTGAACCCAGGTATTCAGACTTGGTGGCAAACATCCTTAATCTTGCCAGCTCCCATCTTAACTTTTTCTCCCCCACAAAATAGAATTTCTCTATGTAATCCTGATTGTGTTGGAACCCACTTTGTAGACCAAACTGGCCTCAGACTCAGAGATCTGCTTGCCTATGCCTAACAAGTGCTACCACACCCAGCTTTCCTTTTTTAATAGACATTTTTATTAAAACAGGTACAAATATAGCTTATGAAAAAAATTATAGATTTCTACTCTATAAAACAATATATACCTCTCATTTTCTTCTATATTATTATAATCTAAGCTGTTTCTCAATATTTTATATTTTAGGCATGATTGAACATGGCCTCAGTGACTGTTCTCAGTATAGACCCCGAAAGAGTATGTCTGAAGACGTTGGGCTTCTGGAAAGTAATCCCTCTGCAAATGATTTTATTTCTGAGTCCACTTCTGACATTTCAAATACCAGCTTGGGAACTGTCACGAAAATCATTTCAGGAAGCCATGGAGGAGACACTGTCCTCCAGACGGAGAAGCCTTGCTTCCAGGTAGAAGACAACAGCAGCAGAGAACAGGAACCCAGTGATACTGTCCGCTGTTTGAAACCTCCACCCCGTCCGTCTCCAGAGTCTTCAGAAAGTGACTGGGAAACTCTGGATCCCAGTGTTTTAGAGGACTCCTCCTTGAAAGAAAGGGAACAGATAGGGTCAGACCAAACAAACTTATTTCAGAAAGACAGTGTGCCCTCAGACAGTCCTCCAATTACTGTACAGCCTCAAGCTAACACCAGGCAAGTGGTCCTGATACCAGGACTCATTTCTGGTTTGGAAGAGGACCAATATGGCATGCCTCTGGCCATCTTTACAAAGGTAAAATACAGTATCCTTTATTGAGGATGTTAATTGTAACTTTAACTGTTTGAACCCATTTTTAGGTCTAAAAATTATCCTTGAAAACCAAAAAATACATACTGAATGTATAGTGCTGCTAGATCTGTGATCATATTTAAAACTATAGGGAAATAACTCAGAGGGGAAGAGTTCTGAAGTCAGTGTGGGTAATGAGGCCAGCAGTCACTGCAGTAGGTCTATTTTTGATTACTCAGACTTCTCTTTGAAAACAAAGAATGAGGGCTGGAAAGATGGCTCAGTGGTTAAGAGCACTGTCTGCTCTTCGAGAGATCCTGAGTTCAATTCCCAGCAACCGCATGGTGGCTCACAACCCTCTATAGTGGGAACTGATACCCTCTTCTGGCATAAAGGAGTACATGCAGATGGAGCACTGATATAGATGAAATAAATAAGTAAAATTAGATGATATAAATAAATAAAAATCTTTAAAAAAAAAAAAAAAAGAATGAACTGAAGTCCATAAATAAGAAGTCTACACAGTCATGACTAAACTTAAAGTTTGTATTAAAATACTGTGTTTCTAGCCTGTAGCCCTAGCTCTGATGGAGACTAGACAGGAAACCACTTGAACCTAAATGTTTAAGGCCAACTTAGACAACATAGAGAGACTATCTTAGAAAAAGAAATAATTAATTCTAAAAGCTTCCATTTTAGGACAAAAAAAAATTGTTGAAATGTCTTACTTTTAATATACATATTTATACTTATTAAGGATATATATTTTATATATTTCATTTTGCTATGATTTAGTATATAATTATATACCAAAACTATTTCATCATTTTATGACAAATGATTCAATTCAGGTATCATGTTGTATACTTGTAATATTAGCAGTTGGGTCCTTCTGCACCTAAGGTCTTTTCTGCTTTTAAAAAGCTCTGCTGCTTAATGTAATTAAGGGGCCAGGGTCCATCCGAAGCTGGTAGCCAAACTTGGCAATGATGTCCACAGGTGCTGACTTTAGAGGCATGGAGGATATAAAAGTGGATTCATCCTCGCTGGCTTTAGAGAGCTTCTGAGGCTAGACAGCATGTAGCATGTGGCCTGCATGAAGCTGTGAAAGTGATTTGGAGTGGAGACCCCAAGATGTTAGAGAGCCAGAGGCATAGGATTTTGCCAGGGAGAGCTGCATACGGGGAGTGGAACCAGCCTAAACAGAGAGATGTGTGTTACAGGCTGCAAAGCTGGAGGGGCAGAGACAGCTAAGTCTTTTGAAATTAAAGTCCATACATCAGACATAGAGCTACAGGATTTGAAGTTTTCCCTGCTGGGTTTCAGTCTTGCTTTGGTCCAGTATTAACTATGCCCCCTTTCTCCTTTTTAGAATGGTAATGTATATTCTGTGCCAATGTATGTCAAAAGTATAAAATTTGTGTCTTGATTTTCCAAGAGGTTACAATTAAGAGATTCCCTTGAGATTTTATAAGAGACTTTTAAATAATGTTGAGACATTGGAAATCTGTGCTGACTAAATTGGACTAAATGCGTTTTTGCATTATGATATGACTGTGAGCCCATAGGGACAGGGAGTTGTAGTGTGGTGGTTTGAACAAGAAAGGCTCCCCATAGTCTCAGGTATTAGAACACTTGCTCCCCAGTTGGTGGTGCTACTTGGGGTAAAAGCCTCACCATTTCCAGTGTATTCTCTCTGCTTCCTGCTTGCCAGTAAAGGTGTAAGCTCTCAGCTTCCTGCTCCTACCACAGACCTGTTGTGTAATGTCACTCCTCCCCACCATAACGAACACTCCTCTATCTGGAACCCTAAGCCACAAGCCCTCTTCCTTACATAATGCCTTAGTCATGGTGTTTTACCTCAGCCCCAGAAAAGCTACCACTACAGTGGCCACTATTGACTTGATGTTGTGTGTATTTCTATGCTGTATACTTCCTGGAAAATTCTGAGTTACTCAGCTTCCTAAAAGTGGTTGCTTTGAATCAGTATTGAAGAGTTAACAGAGAATGCCATCTTTACTTATTCTGTGGCCTCTCTGGGATTCTGAAATTATCCTAATTGGTTTCTTGATTAAAACTGAAATCTCAGAATCTTGGGAGAAAACTCATACCTCACAAATTACTAAGTTCAATAAGTGGTCACAAATGTTTTGTTTTTATAAAAAATTTTATGAGAGAGAGAGATCAGAGGAAGACTGTAGAAATGTCTATCTCTTACTATGTGGTTCCCAGGAATCAGAGCTTATCAAGCTAAGCAGCAGACACTTTTAACAGATGAGCCATTTCTGCTAAATGCCCTCTTGTTAATTATAGTGGATTCTTCACCCCAGATGACCAGATCTATGTTTCTTAACTTAAAATAACAAATGGCCCACAAATTATAACTTTAATTTTGTATGTTTTGCCTGCATGTACTGGTTGGGTTTTTTTGTTGTGTTTGTTTGTTTGTTTGTTTATGTCAACTTGAGAAAAACTTAGATGTATCTAAGATGAGGGAATCTTAACTGAAAAGTAAGGTTGTCCTGTAGGGAAAATCTGAAGAGCATTTTCTTGATAATTGATTAATGTGACCAACCCACTAGGCATGCCATCCCTGGGCAAGTGGTTGGGGTTGTATAAGAAAGTAGGCTGGACAAGCCAGGAGTAACAATCCAGTAAGCAGCATTCTACCATGGTTTCTGCTCCAGTTCCTGCTTCCAGGTTCTTGCCCTGATTTCCCTCAGTGATGGTTTGTGATTGAAGAGTTGTAAGGTGAAATGAACCTTTCCTTTCCAAGTTGCTGTAGAAACCCTAATTAATACAGAAATTGGTAGAGGTTCATGGGATTTTGCTGTGACAGACTTGAGCATGTTTGGGGGAGGATAATAGAAGGACTTTGGAGCTTTGTGCTAGAAAAGCTATTGAGTGTTCAGATGTTAATAAGCTGTTTTGGGAACCATAGAAATTAATATTGAGAGCAATATGAACAATGGAGGCCTGGCTTACGAAGTTTCAGAGGAAAGTTTGAAGAGTCCCTTAAAGACCAGCAGGACCATTTGTTATTTTGAGTTAAGAAATGTAGATCTGGTTATCTGGGGTGAAGAATCCACTACAATTAACAAGAGGTCAGAACCACTAAAGTGAAATCTTTGCTTTGCTGGGACAGTTTATAGTGGTCAGCTAGAGCTAAAGGATCAGCTGTGATTAGAAAAAGACCAACATCGAGCTGGGCATAGTGACACACGCCTTTAATCCCAGCCCTCGGTAGGCAGAGGCAGGTAGGATTCTGAATTCAAGGCCAGCCTGGTCTACAGAGCAAGTTCCAGGACAGCCAGGGCTGTTACACAGAGAAAACCTCTCTCAAGCAAACAAACAATAAACCGAAAGAGACTGACATCATTAAGGCAAAAATCTGGGAGATGTTTCCTCTGGTAATGTGTAAGAGTCTCCCAGATGGTACTGGTTTTCAACCATGAAGGAGACGGAGTGTAGCTGGGGATTAGCACAGTAGAAGGCAGGAGAGACCACTAGTGAATGTGCAGCCTCAGGTAAAGAAGCCCCAAGACTGAAGCCCCGAGGATGTGGAGAGAAGTTGAGACTTAGCATCATATGACAGTCCCCGAAGAGAGCAGGAGAGAGGCTGTTGATGAAGGTGCAGGCCATTTGCGGAAGAAGTACCAGCATTTTGGAGGTTCCGGTGATGTGATGAGCATCAAAGACAGCTGTGAAGTGGAGCAATCGGGAGCCTCTGAAACATACTGTGTGTGCTTTGGCTGCCAGCGCCAGAGAAGTGCTGCACAAGCCCTTCGGAGCCCAGGAGATTGAGTCCCGTGTCTGACACCGAGCTTTACACCCTGGGACTTTGGTTTTTCTTTGTTTAGATTGTGACTGTCCCTTCGTTCTTCTCTTGGAAAAAGAAAGCACTTATCTTGCATCCCCCCACCCACCTCCAGGAACCCACAGTTATGAGCCTTTAGATATTTTAGAGACTGAACTTTTAAAAGATGTTGAACTTTTCAAGAAAACCTGGACTTTTAAAGTTACTGAAATATTTTAAAGACTGAAGAACTTTTAAAAATATTCTGTTTATATTGTGATATTAATAGATCTTGGGGATGAACAAGAAAGAAAAGGTTATGATTAGTAGGTGATGTATTTGTGTCAAATTGTCAAATGGCCTGGTTAGTTTTTGTCAACTTGACACAAACCTAGACATATGTGGGAAGAGGAAATCTTAACTGAGAAAACAACTCCGTAAGATTGGCCTGTGGGCAAGTCTGTAGGGCATTTTCTTGGTTAAATATTAATGGGAGAGAGTTCAGCTCATTAGGGGTGGCTCCACCCCAGGGCATATGGTTCTAGGTTGTATAAGAGAGCAGGCTGGGCTAGCCCTGGGAAATAAGCCAGTAGTAACATCCCTCCAGGTTTCTGCCCTGACTTCACTCAGTGATGGGAGTGTGGCCTGACAGTTGGAAGGTGAAATAAACCCTTTCCTCCCCAACTTGCTTTTAGTCAGGGTCTATTATCACAGCAATAGAAACCCTAACTAAGAAAATAAATGTATGTGTGCCATATGGTCCTGATGTCCCAGGAGTGGCAGATCCCTGGAAAGTGGAGTGATAGATAGTTGTGGCCTACCATCAGTGTTCTGGGAACCAAACTCAGGTGTTCATCAGTGAGTCAGCTCTCAATCCCAGGTTGTGAATTTTTTTTTTTTTAACTGTCCTTATTTCCTGCATCTTTCAGAGCACTTTTTATCAGGAGGCAAATGAAGTAAAGGAAAATTTTGGTTTTGAGCGTCAAGTTTCTCAATTAAAGTGATATGAATCTTGTCAGTAAACCATGTTTAGCTGATAGATTTATGTGCTTTATGCCAGTACTGAATATGTTGATAGGCTCACTGCTTTACTATGCTAAGTAAATCATTTTTTCTTCTTGGTTTTATCTTTTATTGTGTGTTGAATAAAACCCACACTTCTAAAAATCATACTTCTAACTACAAATACTGATCCTTCGTCAGTAACTTTGGAAGATGAAATGTTCTTTTTTTTTTTTTTTAATTTACTTACTTGTATTTTATATACATTGGTGTCTTGCCTGCATGTATGTCTGTATGAGGGTGTTGAATCCCCTGGAACAGGAGTTATAGACAGTTGTGAGCTGCCATGTGGGTGCTGGGAACTGAACCCAGGTCCTCTGGAAGAGCGGGCAGTGCTCTTAACCACTGAGCCATCTCTCCAGCACCAGATGAAATGTTCTTAAAACCAGATTGTTGCCGAGTGGTGGTGGTGCACGCCTTTAGTCCCAGCACTCGGGAGGCAGAGCCAGGCCGATCTCTGAGTTCGAGGCCAGCCTGGTCTACAAAGTGAATTCCAGGCAAGGCACAAAGCTACACAGAGAAACCCTGTCTCGAAAAACCAAACCAAACAAACAAACAAAACCCAGATTGTCTTTAAGCTGTTTTCCTTCTGGAATTCTTTTACTTTTAAATTTATTTTTCTCTTATATGTATAAGATTTTTGCCTATTTGTATATGGGTACATTCAGTGCCTGCTCAGGTCAGAGGAAGATGCCAGATACCCTAGAGCTTGGGTGACAGAGGGTTGTGAGTTACCATGTAGGTCCTGCTAATAGCCTGTGCGGCTGCTGGTGGTGGTGGTGGTTTTTTGAGATAGGGTTTTCCTGTGTAGTCCTGAAACTCCATTTGTAGACCAGGCTGTCCTCGAACTCAGAGATTCGCCTCCTCTGCCTCCCAAGTGCTGGAAACCACTGGGCTGCAGCCTGTGCTCTTAACTGCTATGCCAGTTCCCAGCTCTTAGTGTTTGAACTTGGATAAGAAGGATGCTATGTCAGCCTTACAGTCCAAGTTTATTATGTAAACCCTAGAGGTAATAAATAGATGCCAAATGTTTGTCTGACCTTTTCCTGAGAGCTAATTTAAGAAATATACAGAAGTAACTGCCAAATGTTTGTCTGACCTTTTCCTGAGAGCTAATTTAAGAAATATACAGAAGTAACAGAAAGGCTGAGGAAATGATGAGTCTAGAAGCAGCTATCAAGCAGGATACCCATGGAGTCATAGGAAGTGAATTGTGGATACTAAAAGTGGGAGAAAAATTTTTAAATCCTTCCGTGAACTTGTGCTGTGCTGCTGTGCAGCTCAATGAGCAAAGGACCCCTTGGGGGTGAGAGGAGCTGAAAAAGAGACAGAAGTATTTTAGGGTGTGGAATTCCATATTGAGGGCCTTTCTTTCCCCCTGATTTTGCACTGGAATTGGGCACATTCTGGCACAGTTAGTGTTGGGCTGACTTTCTAGAAAGGACTGGGATCCTTTTCTGTTTAGTTTTATGTGTCAGCTTTTCTCTCCAGTTACAAGTCATTTAGTAAAATCAGTTGAGGTACCATAAAAACTATGATTAGAAGTTACTTCCTTATAATTGCTATTTGTTAATTTAAAACAAAAAATTAAATAATGAAATTTAATTATCCATGTATGGTGGCATATGACTGCAACCCAGCACTTTGGTAGCTGAGGCAGGAGAATCCTGCATTGGAGACCAGCCTAAGATATATAGTAGAACTCTGTATAAAAACAAAGTCACTTAACTTCCCAACTTGTAACTGAATGTATAGAGTATATTTTTTTTTAGTGTTTGGATAGTTGAAGGGGAGATGAATACTATTTCCTTATGTTACTCTACCCTACTTTTTTTTCCCACTCATGCATTGGCAGATACTTTGATTGCCTCTACCTCTTGGCTATTATGAGTATTTCTGAGAATATGGATATGCATATATCTCATGATGTTTGCTTGGGATTTTTATTTGTTGTAATATGTATAGTCGTATATGTTAATCATGTGTGATCATTGTTCTGTGTTTTTTGTTTGTTTTTGTCTTGTTTTAGCACTATATGGTGTGGTTTCAAATACAGATGTTAAGTTGTCCTAGAGAAGTGGGAAGCCAGGAGTGAGTTTAATCTGCTTTTTGGAAAAAAGACCTATATTCTTCTGCAACCATATTTTAGTACCTCCCAAAGAGTTTAGCTAAATTGAACATCATGAAAAGAAAAATAATGACACCACATTAAACTCTTTGGAACATTGTACCAATTTGTAACATTTCCACATAGTTCAATAGTAAAAAGATCCAAAGCACCTGTAATAAAACTTACTATGGACAGAGGATATAGAATGCATGCCTGACATACACACAGTCCAGAATTCAACCTCTAGAACCAAAAAAGAAATGTTTCCTAATCCATCCCTTCTACCCATCTGACTTCTGTAATGGCTTCAAACATTACCAATGTCTTGTTTCCTTCTAGTGGTATTTTATGGCATAAGGAAATGCATAGATTTTGTGGTTCTGCTTCTTCCTCAAGATTGTTGCTGCATTGGTTCACGAGGGTGGAGGAAGCAGAAGCAGAGAACAGGGTTTGGACAGCTGTGGGTATGATGGAGACAGCCCTCCGGGAGATGACTTGAGTGAATCTGCTTAGCTTTATTCCTGAATATAAGAAATATATAGGATTGGAGAGCCTGGGGACAAACCCTGATTTGGATTAAGTGGTATGGACCTATCACAGGGCCTCATGTGTGGCAACAGGGTCCTACAGCAAGCTCCTAGTATAAGCCTTAGTTACCATATGTGCAGCAGGGGAGACTTCTAGCAGGAAACTGTGCCTAGGGTCACCCTAGAGATAAATCAGCCATGCAGGCTTAGAGACAGCTTTCAGATAAAGACAGGTAGAGAACAGGAAGTCTCTTTGAGGGAAAGGGAATCCCCATATCACTGAGCTTTGGAAAAAAGCTGCCAGGCCATGAGAGACTAACCTCTGACCAGCAAGGCCTTCCCACAGATTTCCCCCACTCCTTTTAAACAAATGATAGCTGTATGTGCCCATTTTTTTTTTCTACTCTTGATCACTTCTACATTACATTCCTGAGAGTTAAACTCCATCATTTTTTATGGTTTTAGAATGTTCCATTATATGGCTAGAAATTTACATCACTTCGTAAAGTTATGAATCCTATTTGCGATAAACAGTACCGTATTAAGTAACTTAAAAATACAGCAACAGATGAGCAGGGAGGTGTTCAGGATAAATGTAGGTAAACTACTGAGTGGAAGGGTGTGTGTGTGTTTTCAAGACAAGGTTCTTTGTAAGTAATCCAGTCAAAATATTCACAGAAAGGAAAAGAGATTCTGAATCAGAATAAGTTTTCAGTAAGTGTGATGATTTATGTACAACACGAGGCTACAAATAAAATTCAACAGCCCTACCCTGCCTTTATGCACAAATCATTGCCACTGACCACATCTTTAACTCAGGGGACTGTGCCAGGTCGGGCTTGCTTTTGCTTGCTTGGTTTGCAGACTTAACTGACTGCCGAGGATTAATGATTTAACTCTAATGTTAAGGCAGTGCTATCTCACATGGAAGTTAAACACAAACACTGCTTTAACTAGTTTGTAGCAAATATTTTGACATATTGGACAAGAAACGGGGTGTTTTGCTACTCTCATTGCACCTTGGTGCCTGTGTACAGATGCAGGTTTTAAATAAAATCCTTAACTGCTTCCTATTAGATAACATGCCTTTCAGTGGATGGCATGCTTTTAATTCCCTAAATTAAAAAAAAAAAAAAAGTCAGACTTTATTTAAATTAAAAATAAAGTGATCAGATAAGACAGCCTTGCAGAGAGGTTTGACAATTTGTGAAGCAAATAAACCAGTAACTGGACTTACTGCAGTCAAGGCAAGACATTCCTCTGTGAATATTATCTTAGGTAAACTAGACAGGCAGGGAAGATTGGACATTTCTTTTACTCTTTGCCCTTCTGCTTTTAGCTTGAAAAGGAGAAGGGGCTGTTTTGTTTACTCTTCTGTTATTTTCTGCTGCTCTTGTAACCCACAGGGCTATCTGTGTTTGCCTTACATGGCACTGCAGCAGCATCACCTTCTCTCTGACGTCACCGTTCGGGGATTTGTGGCTGGAGCTACTAACATCCTTTTTCGGCAACAGAAGCACCTCAGTGATGCCATTGTGGAAGTACGTTCATGTCTAGTGTGTGGACTTGGCCTGCCCCACTTCACTTCTCCTTTCCTAAATGAAGCTATCGTAACAGCACTAATCAAGACACTGGTGTGGCTGTATTCCAGTGGTTGTAATTATATATTTTTGGTTTGTTTTCCATTATCAAACAACTGGTAAATGCTTGAGCAAGGATTCCAGCTTGAGTAATCCAGACCTATCATGGTCTCAATGCCTTATTAAAATGTGGATTTTTTCAAAATAATTTAAACACATATCCTGCTTAATAGATTCCTGATGTTAAGGAATTTCAGAGTAGGTATTTGATACCTTATCAATATATTTAAAGTTTTGTTTTTGTTTATTTTTGTTTTTCAAGACAGGGTTTCTCTGTGTAGTTTTTGAGCCTGTCCTGGAACTTGCTCTGTAGACCAGGCTGGCCTCGAACTTACAGAGATCCACCTGGCTCTGCCTCAAATGCTGCGATTAAAGGTGTGTGCCACCACTGCCCAGCTATATTTAAATTTTTTTAAATTATTCATTTAATTTCACAATTTTAAAATGTTGGGATTTTTAACTGCACTAAGGTTTTTATAATTACTGAGAGGAAGTTCATACTTCATGGGAAAATGGTTGAAATATAACAGATGAAATATCCAAGATTCAAGATTCCATTCTTATCCCAAATTTGAAGCGAGGAGGAATGTACATTGTATTGGAGAGTGCAGGGGAGAGCGCCACAGAGTGCTTTAACGTTGAGAAGTGCTTTGACAGATGCTTTATTATTTCACTCTGAAACTAACCTTTGGAGGAGGTGAGTGTGCTGGCACAGCAGTTGCTAAGTGTGCCTGGGATCCTTAATCACCAGCAGCTAACGGATAAAATGAAGCCTTGCAAATTAGGTTTTTTGTACATAAAATGTACAAATACATTAATATAATTAATATAAATTAATATAATTTAAAAAAGAAGTATTTAAAATATTCTGAAGTATTCATGCCCTCAAAATGGAAAAATTTAAAGGACTTATAACTAAGCTTGTTTTCTGTGTTAATATAAGGGCAAATTTCATTGTGTATGTATCTATATTTCCCCACATATTTACACTACCAAAGATTTTAAAAAGCATGAATTATCTTATAGTTCAAAGCCATAACATATATGTGTGAGCCGTGTACATACCTGGTGACCGGGGAGGTCAGAAAAGGGTGCCAGATCCCCCAGAACTGGAATTACCCGTGGATATAAGCAACCATGTAGATGCAGTAAAACAAACCCAGGTCCTCTCCAAGAGCAGCAAGTGCTCTTAACACTGAGTCAGCTCTCCTCTTCTACCGATATTTTCTAAAAATAAAAATGGCATTTTTTATAAAAATAGAGAAAATAAATAGAAACTTCAGTGTAAAAACCTGCCTCTTTCTTAGACTCATCTTTGAGAATACTGTTACTCGTATATTTTATTTCAAACTCCAGTCCCCAGTGTTTACTTTGTAAGATGTGGGGTGATTATCTGTGTGAGTGTTCAGCTCTGACTTGTACCTGGGTACTCTTGTAGGTGGAAGAAGCACTGATCCAGATCCACGATCCAGAACTTAGGAAGCTGCTCAACCCAACCACTGCAGACCTAAGGTTCGCAGATTACCTAGTAAGGCATGTGACTGAGAACAGGGATGATGTCTTCCTGGATGGCACAGGCTGGGAGGGAGGTGACGAGTGGATCCGGGCCCAGTTTGCAGTCTACATCCATGCCCTGCTGGCCGCTACACTGCAGTTAGGTAAGAAGCGTACAGCCGCATTTCTTCCTGGAAATCTCCCTGTTCTGATATGTACGGATGTTTCGAGGTGCACGAGAAAGGAGCTGTAGAGGATCACTTGGTACGCACAGACATAACAACTCTGACATTCAGTACTTTTTCCTACCAAACCTTGTTTTTACATATGCTTTGGACTTTGGTCTTATGTTTATGGTAGTCTTTACAAAAGTGAGTCTATTAGAGCGTATTTTCTGACCACTACTTTCCTTTATGATAGAAACATCAACATGTGTTAAGACATACTGATTGCTTTCACTTCAACTTGGCTGCTGATGATTTTGTATCAGAAAATGTCAGTATTTGGCAGTTGTTTATAGTGTGCTTACAGATTTTCAAATTATCTGAAGAAATAGTTTTAAAGGAATTACTGCAAATCATATTCTGAGTGATTAAGCCTTCAAAGTTTTATCCCATTCTAAAAAAAATACTATTTTTCCTGTGAAACATTTAAAATGGGTCAGGTAAACATACATTTCTGGAAAAAAAAAAAAAAAACTACTTCATTCTACTTAGAAAATAATATGAACTAGAAGTGGAGCTTTGCAATGAGCTTTTTATTTTGCAACTCTGGCAAATATTTGTAGACTTACAGCAAAAGTAGATTTCAGGCTATTTTGCAGTTGTCGGTACTGAAAAATTACATTAATTTTTTAAAATAACAATGAGATATATGCAGCATACAATTTACTTTCTTGTAATATTCTATGAATGTGCATGTCCACCGTGTCATGAAGATTGTTTGCATTGTTGTGTCATCAGGGTTTTTTTGTTTGGTTGGTTGTTTTTGTTGTTGTTGTTGTTGTTGTTGTTTTTGTATGCGGAGATGAGGATCGAACCCAGGGCCTTGCGCTTGCTAGGCAAGCGCTCTACCACTGAGCTAAATCCCTGTCATCAGGGTTTTTAAATCATTACTGTTACTCCCACCTGCCAGGGTAATTTTAAATCCAAGTTTCAGAAATTGATCTTCATTATAAAGAAAAACTAATGATCAAGTCCTTATTTATCAGTTGGATATTTTTAAATGTCTGTCACCTTTACAACTATAGCAGCAGAGGCATCAAAATTAAATCTTATAACCCAGATTTACTTACTAATCAAAAAAAGAAGCCCAGATAGCCACCAGGTTTTTGGCCTCATAAATAATCAACTTAAAAAAAAATGCAAGGTCTATTCTGAACACTTTATAGCTAGAATTTTTTTTTTTTTTTTTTTTTTAAGGTTTGTCTATGTAGCCCTGACTGTCCTGAAACTCACTCTGTATACCAGGCTAGCCTCAAAACTCAGAGATCCATCTGCCTCTGCCTCCCAAGTGCTGTGATTAAAGGCATGCACCACTACCACCCAGCTCATTTTATATATCTAGTAATTTTTACCTTAACAATAATCCCAGGCATTCTAATTTTACAGAAGATAGAATGGGAGTTGATGGGGGAGGCATAAATGGCTCGTACAACTGGTTGAGAGGCTTCGGCTGTTTGTTTCAAGTTGATTCTCAAGCATGGTCAGGAAAGGAGAATGAACTGTAGGAATATCGTGTAGAAACATAACTTTATGCTGTAGATAGAACCGTGTGTCTCCTAGTCCTTTCCTAGCAACAAAAGCTATTTGGATTTCACCTTCAGAGCAAACAACATAGCCAAAATATGGTGGCACATGCCTCAGATACCACCTGCCTGGACAGAAGAGAGCTGAGATCAGAAGGGTCATAAGAGTTTGAAGCCAGCCTGAGTACATAGCAAGACCTTGTCTCAAAAACAAAATAGCAAACCAGCTTGCCTGTGTGATAAGTGTGAGGCAATAGCTACTTGGATCAGTTCTCCAGACCTTTTCTGTCCCTACACACAGAAGAAATTCTCTGCATTGACACTACCCCCATGGTATCAAAAAAGACAAGAGCTATTTAGCATTAATGTGAAAATCCTGTGTTAAGTATTTTTAACAGTACAATGCTTGGATACTCAAGAATGAAGCACCAAATAGTCAAGGTCCAAACAAAGAAAACGTGGGTAAAGAAACAGTTTACTTGCTTGTTCTTAACTCTTTAGACATTTGTGAGGAGATTCTAACTGCCCCACCATGTGCTTATACCAGTAGGTCTGCCCAATGTCAAATCTGTAGTTTTTGTTTAATAAGCAGTGTGATCCTTATAATAGTAAAAAAAAAAAAAAAAAAAAAAAAAAAAAAAAAAAAAACATGAAAACATTTTGGTGTTGTAGAGAGCCATGGGAAATGTTTGGCTCAGTCTCTTATTTTCCTGTTAAGAAAATGAAGTTCTGAGTGATTTAAGTGACTTACCAAAGGCTACATAGCTTCTTAACAGGATTTCTGGAACTACACCCAAGTTTGCTGATACCTGTAGGCTTTGTCCCCACAATGTGAACATGGAACTTGAAACTATGCTTTCAACCGTTATGGTTATTAATCTTCATGCCCAGATGGTTGTGGTCCAGCTCAACTTCTTTCAACCATTTTCTTGGCAGATAATGAAAAGATGTTATCAGACTATGGAACAACTTTTGTTGCTGCATGGAAGAATACTCACAACTACAGGGTGTGGAACAGCAATAAGCACCCAGCACTTTCAGAGATAAACCCAAAGTAAGCACATCCTCTAGATTGATGGGATGGAAAATGGTTGCTTTATAAAGAAAGTCTTTCTGTTATTGAGACAGTCTCACTATGTAGCCCCTGCCTAACCTGGAACTCACTGTGTAGACCAGGCTGGCCTCAAACTTAGAGCCACTTGCCTCTGCCTTTCCAGTGCTTGGATTTACCACTCCTATCTGAAATACTATTTTTAATGACACAAGCATTTCATTGGCTTTTTTCATTGTATTTTGAACTTTATTTCCTGGTGAGAAATGGACAAAATCAACTTTGTATTCTTTGGGGGCTACAGTTTATTGTTGTTAGCTAAAGTGGAAATGTGACTTAATGGATGCTAGAAAGGATAAACACACACACACACACACACACACACACACACACACACACACACACACACTTTCCAATGTACAGATTAAACTTCTAGATGCATCTTAATAGGGAGGTAGTTTCAGAACATTTTGATGGACACGCCTATCGTCTTTATATTATCTCTCAAAATGAATAATAGGTTTAACCCTAACTTTGGTGAATTTTTTGGCTGTAGCAAAACCTATATTGTCATCTGAATATATTAAAAACTTGAAAAGCAGACAATATTTTAGTGCCATTAAATGAAAGAACTGAGAGTTCAAAGTAATCTGCCTTGCTAGCTACAGTCTATGTTCTGAGGTGTGTAGATGGAAATGTGAGCTGGTTTGCCAGGGACAGTTGAGGTGGCTCTACTTACAAGGTGAGCCACCCTAATTGTCAGCTGCCCAGTGTGTGAACCATCTCAATCATTGCATCTGATGCTCTTAACCTGAACCAACTCTGCAGATCTTAATGCTAGTACAGAGGCTTAGCTAGACTGGGCTTTAATGGATTATAAAATGGTACCCAGACAAAATGTATAAAGAAACTGAGCTTATGGGAGAGAAAAGCAGACTGGAGTATAGTCATGCCTGCTAGCACGTGCTTGCAGTCCCACACAGAAGAGGCTAAGGTGGGAGAGTTGTAAGCTGGGCTACATAGCAAATGTGTTTATGTGTTCTTAAACACAAAAGAAAACAAGGATGACACCAGTAGACATGCTAACACAAAGGGGAGAAATAGCATGAGTCTTCAAACCCAGACCAAGAACTACAGAGAGCTAAGGAATGCTGAGAACAGAAAAAGCAGAAGTCTCCCCAGGGAAGAGCCTCCAGATTGTTGTCAGCCCTGAAATCATATACATACAATTAACATTATGCAGAGTAAGTTTGTGTGTGTCTGCATGTGTGCATATGTATATGTATGAATGTATGTATCTGTAACAATTAAAGATATAGAGGCCATGAATTTGAGAGAGTAAGGCAGGTTACATTGGAAGGATTGAGGGAGGAAAAGAAAGAAAGTAAACAATGTAATTGTATTTTAATTTCAAAAAATAAATATTATGATAAAACTACATATAGAAAACAACAAAAAAAGATGTTTTTATATTTTTAAAACAAAAAGGGGAGAAGATGGAGTACAAAGAGGCCTGTTAGGGTAGTAATCATGATAGTAAGTAGATTTTAAACATTTTTCACCAGATTAAAATTAAGAAATGATGTTCTTCATTAATTATCAGGAAGTATAACTTGAAACATTCCAGACTAATTACCTTTTTTTTTTTTTGAGATCTGTGACACTTTTTTCAGCTCCTAAAGAGAAATCTTCTAAATTATGGAGCATTAGACACATCCCACTCCTGAAATCAAGCCTTTCTGAGAACAGGAAAAAAGTCTGATTGGGGATGCTTTTGTGATTTTGCCGTGTTTGGTATTGAACTCAGGGCTTGAACATGTTAGGCAAGTGATATACCAGCTACAACCACAGCATGTTTATGTGATTTGTTAGATTAGTCCTGTAATCTATAAAAGGAAGACCTGTTCTGAAGCTTACTTTGACCCACAACACCTTGCTGTCATTTGAAAAAACTATATAGCATTTTGTAAGTAGCTGTGAATTTTACTTTCTTCATTGCACTGGACAGAGGGGCCTGGGTATAAGACAAGAGTTGTTTATTGACCTCTCTTTTCCAGGCTTAACTGCTTAAATCAAGTATTCGTTTGGTTTTAGTTTTAATAAACTGTTTTTCCTTAGTTGTGGCAGAAATAAGTAAGAATAATGTATTTTCATACAAAACTACCATGCCATTTTAAGTTCTGCCTTTTGAGTTGATTTTATAATAAACTACAGATTTTGCTGATTGAGCAGCAATCTTTTCATGGCCAATGACATATATTTACAGGGTGACCAGGATCAAGGTACAGTCATGACTGGCCTAAGTCTGTTGTTGGTTGGTTTTAGTCTTTTTGTGGGGGGGGGGGGGGGCTGCCATCCAGCTCCCAAATAAATCACACACAGAGGGTTATTCTTAATTATGAATGCTCAGCCTTAGCTTAGCTTAGTTTCTAGCTAGCTTTCCTTAACTTAAATTACCCCATCTACCTTTTGCCTCTGGACTTTTCCTGTTCTCTTACTTCTATAAATCTTACTCTTACTCTGTGGCTTGCTGTGTAGCTGAGTGGCTAGCCCCTGGAGTCCTCCTCCTCCTCTGGCTCCTAGATCTCTTCTCATTCCTAGATCTCCCCTTCTATATATACTGTCTGCCTACCAGCCCCGCCTATCCTTTCTCCTGCCTCGCTATTGGCTGTTCAGTTCTTTATTAGACCATCAGATGTTTTAGACAGGCACAGTAACACAGAGTCAAACAAATGCAACATTAGCAAAAGTAACACACCTTAAAATAATAAGTCAGTTACTCACCTGATTCCTGGTGTGTTTTTAAGTTGGGTTGATACTTGAGCCCCACCCCAGATGAAGTGAGGTGTTGTTACCACTATGTTGGGGTAGTGTTAGCACCTCCATTCCCCAGCACACATGTCCCCCTCTAACTACATTCATCTGTTGCACAAGAAAAGAAGATAGAGCTCAAAACTATTGAGTGACTTCTTGTAGAGCTCATATTAGGAATGATGCATGGGGCCCCACTGTCAGTTTCAGAGCACTGTGTCCACTTGTGTCTTCCAAAATGCTTCCTAACAGTTCTTGTGACTGCTCTTTGCAGCTTTATTGATGATGTACTCATCATCTAAACTTAAGCTTTGTTTTACAGCCATCCTTTTCAAGGCCAGTACTCCGTGTCAGACATGAAACTCAGATTCTCACAGTGAGTACTTACAGAAAGTAAGAGGAAATTATTTTGAGTTATATGCCATGTGTTTCATTGCCAGTTGGGATTTTGTTTATCTGCTTGGATTGTTTAAAACAGTAACCCAATGAGTATGACATTCTGTTGTTCAACAGCATGTATTTCAAAATGAAACACTCTGTCCATACACAATAGTATGAAAAAATAACAAACTTACCATTCTTATTTTGATGATATGCTCTCAGCAAACTATGTCTGTCGAGATTTAACCATACATCTTCATATTCTCACCTCTTAGCTCTTTTCTGTGCTCTTTTAGAACATTCTGAAATTTACTAATAATAATTTTGCTTTTTATTTTCCAATACTGATTTGGGATGATAATAGAGTGGCTTGTTTTGAGGTGTTCTCAAATGTTTGAGATTTTTAAAATTGTATTACTTTTCTCAGTTCTGTTCAGAACAGCGAACGTGGCAAAAAAATTGGCAGTGTCATGGTCACAACCAGCCGGAATGTGGTACAAACAGGAAAAGCTGTTGGTAAGGCACACCCTCAGTAGGTGCTGCTATCATATGTATCTCCTTTCTGTCTTCAGTGTGTTGTTCATTAAAATCAAGTTATAGAGATTTGTGAATCATATAATACAAAGGGGCTTTTTAAATTTTCAGTCTTAGAAATAAGGAAGGAATTTCTGTTTTCCAAGTGGACAGGTAAAGGGACACTAAAGCGGGGACACGACTGTAGACTCCAGGAATGGAGAGGACAGCGGAAGCTTGGGAATAATTTCATGTCAACAGACCTGACAACATAGATGGACAGAGTCTTCAAAAGACATAAACTAATAGATTTAAAAATCAAAATAACTCTGGATCTGTTGAAAAATTAAAACATGGTGCAAGGTTTCTAATTTAATCCACATCTAGTTTTCTCTCCCTCCTCCTTCCTTTCTCCCTCCTCCCCTCTCCCTCTCTTTCTCTCTTCTCTTACTCGGCTCCCTCCTTCCTTTTGCTTCTGAAAACAGGGTCTCACTTTGTAGGCTAGGTTAGCCTCAAACTCTGGATTCTCCTGACTCAGCATCCCAGGTGCTGAGAGAACAAGCTTCTCTTTGAAATTCTATTAGACATTTACAGAAGAAATAACGTAAATTTTGTTTCTTTGTGTTTGTTTCTGTTGTTTGGTTGTTGGTTTTTTTTTACTTTGACCATACCAAACAGAAGCAACTCAAGGGAGAAGTTTGCTTTGGCTTATGGTTTTGAAGGGTACATACATTCATCTGGTTGGCAAAGTCATGATGGAATTCATAACAGTGTGAGCATGTGGATCAGGAAACAGAGCTGGAGCTGGAACTGGAAACAGATACAATTTAAAAGGCCCACCCAATAGGTCCAAAGTCTTATAACCTCCTAAAACAGCTCCACCATGCCAGGGACAAAGCATTCAAACATATGAGCCTGTAGGGATAGTTTATGTTTAACACAATAGAAATAATTGTTAGCTAACCTTTATTGAACACAACTTAAAAGCCCCAGTATGAGAATGCCTCTTAGTGGCTTTTTTTAAGCCACCAACCAGCTCCCAAACCAATATGGGGACTTGTTATTATTCTAAATGCTTGGCCTTATCTTAGGTTTGTTTCTTGTTGTCTCTTATAACTTAACCTGTTTCTCTTCATCTCTGTTTTGCCTCTCTCTCTCTCTCTCTCTCTCTCTCTCTCTCTCTCTCTCTCTCTCTGCCCCTTTCTTTCTGTCTGTCTGTATGTCCTACTTTGACTGCTTATTGTGGCTGGCCGCCTGGCTTCTGGCCCTGGGTGTGTCCCTCTCTTTCTCCCTTGATCTCTTCTCTCATTTTTCTCCCTTGAGCCTAGATCTCTCCTCCTACTTATTCTCTCTGCCCACCAGCCCCACCTATCCCTCTCATGCCTAGCTATTGGCCATTCAGCCTTTTATTAGACCAGTCAGGTGCCTTAGGCAGGCAAGGTGAAACAGCAACACATTTTAACATAATTAAACAAATGTCACACATCTTTACCTTGTTGACAAAGGCAGCAGAAACAAATGTAACACATTGTCACATAACTAAAGTAGTATTCTACAGCATAAACAAATATGACACATCTTTGCCTAGTTAAAATAATATTCCACAACACTTATTTTTAATGAAAAAAATGTAGCTTCATTGTAATTTCAGAGAATATTCAAAACTATGGACATGCCATATTTTTCCTTTACACATACAACCTGTGATAAAACATTAGCATGTAAATTAGCTAAGTCAAAAATTAGCAGCAATAATAGGATGAGATAGTTATAACTGTGTATTTTAGTAAAAGTTATATGAATATATTCTGTCACTCAAGTACATTCTCTTTTCATATAAAGAAATCACCTTAAAGCTCTTTGACGTTCAAATTGCCAGCTCCACTGCTCTTGCCCTTAGGGTTACTGGAACATATACACTGTGATACCAGGTATCTTAGTTAGGGTTCTATTGACATACTAGTCATGACCAAAAGCAACTTGGGGAGGAAGGGGTTTGTTTGACTTACATGTCCTGGGACACAGTTCATTGAGAGAAGCCAAGATAGGAACTGAAGCAAGGGCCATGAAGCTTGCTCCATGCCTTGCTCAGCCTGCTTTCTTATACCATCAGGACCACTTCCCAGGAGTGGTACTACCCACAGTGAGCTGGGCCCTCCTACACCAATCATTAATCAAGAAAATGCCCTTCAAATTTGCCTATAGGCCAATCCGTTAGGAGCATTTTCTCATTTAAGAATCCCTCTTTCGGGATAGGGAATTTAGCGCAGTGGTAGAGCGCTTGCTGGCCTTGGGTTTGATCCTCAGCTCCAAAAAAAAAAAAATCTCTCTTTCAGGTAGTGGTGATACACATCTTTAATCCCACCACTTGAGAGACAGAGGAAGGTAGATTGCTATGAGTTTGAGGCCAGCCTGGTCTACAGAGATGGTTCCAGGACAGCCAGTCCTACACAGAAAACCCTGTCTTGAAAAACAAAAAATAATTAATTAATTGATTAATTAATTAATTCCTCTTTCCAGACATGTCTAGGTTTGTGTCGAGTTGATAAAAACCAACCAGTGCACCAAGGTGGTTACCAGGTGACTAGTAGGCAGGAGGCTGCACATGTGTACATAAGACAAAAGGAGATATGAACAGGGACAGAGCTGGAGAGTGTGATGGACCATCACCACTTAGAGCAGACTGAAATTTCAAATTTACAAGTGATTTCTCTCTAAAATCTCCACTGGACATTTATCCACCTGAATATTATTGTCCAAAGATTCAGATGGCAGGGAACTCAAAAGCAGAAACTGAAGCCGCAGATCAGGAGGGCAGCTGCAGTTAGTTTTCAGTGTTGCTGCTGCTAATTAAATTGCAACAGAAGTTTCTTCTACACCCCTTCTCTAATAGCAGTGCCTCCACTAATTTCACATTCACAACAGCTTTGAACAGAATATTCTTTATGACAACAAAGATGTGAGGCCTACAAGGCTCTGTATTTCTTTGTTTAATGGAGTAGTTTAGATTCTCTTCTAGTATATTACTATTCTTCCAGTATAAGTAAGTGGTTACTCCACATTTAAGGTACAGAGAACATGTAACTCTGTGTGTGTGTGTGTGTGTGTGTGTGTGTGTGTGTGTCTGTCTTTCTGCATGTATATGAGTGTGTACAGGTCTTGTGTATGCACCCATAGGGGACAGAAGCATTGGATCCCTGGGAGCTGGAATTAAAGGCAGTTGTGAGTTCCCTGATATGGGTGTTAGGAAGTGAACGTGGGTCCTCTGGAAGAACAGTAAATGATCTTAACTCCTGAGGCTTCTCTCAGCCCCATGTTTGGCTTTTTAAGCTCTCCAGATAATTCTGATTCACAGTCAGAGTTACTAGTGCTGTGGCTATAAAATTGTGTTATTAACCCCTACAAAGTGCCTAGTGTGGCTCCTATTAAGAAATTACTTGGTTTTCTTTAAGACATTCCAATGGAAAGAGATTATTTTAAACTAAAAATTTAAGTGGTATTTCAATAACTACATCATTTTACTGTGTTTCATTGAGTTAACTTTACTCATGTTTATTGGACTTTGTCTCTTAACAAAATATTAAGTATAGGCTGGAGGTATGGTTCAGTATTAGAGGATCCCCTAAGTTCTATTCCCATCATGCAAAAAAATTCAACCTTTTTATGAAGTTCATCTATTTTTCCTGTGGTTTTCTTTTCACACAGGCCAGTCAGTGGGAGGAGCCTTCTCCAGTGCGAAGACAGCTATGTCTTCATGGCTCTCCACCTTCACCACCTCCAGCCCTCAGAGTCTACCTGAGCCACCCAGCGGGAAGCCCTGAGTCCTGCGCAGAAGCCGCTTTGTTCTCCAAGGTGTAATGCTCCCCCATCTGCGGCCCCCAGGGTCTCCTCTATCTACAGGTCCAGACCCAGGGACCAAGATGATGAACTGTTTACATGGATGGTTGCACTCTGTCTAAGTGAATGTTGCAGGATGCTGAGCAGATGAAATCACAACCATAGAAGGAATAGCTTTCCAGGTTGGGGTTAAATTGACTACTCTGACTTCATTCTGAGCCTAATTAATGTACACAGTGAACCTTCTAGTGAATTTTAAGTTCTGAGATTGTACATTTGTTTACTTAGAATTTTTACATACGTATATTTTGTTCTATTTGCTGTTTAAATATTTAGATGGTCATTGTAATTTATATTGACTAAAATTAAGTTATATTACTATTTTACTTTCTCTGAAGTTAGCCCTAAAATGTACTTGTAAAGTGTAAGGACTATGCATTCCAGCCTATTATTAGTTTGCTGAGTTCTAGGGTGAACTTTTGTGGGGGTGGGGCAAGGAGGGCCCTCTACCCACTCAGTACATTTACCAGCTCATTTCTTCACGAGGGGAGGGGAACTCTGAGAATAAGATGTCATTTCACATGAATTTCTTTCTGACAAAGTTGATGTGAGGTAGCAAAGATCCACTACTCTGCTTCCCTCCTGCTAGCAGTGACCGTGCAGGGAAAGCAGTGGTGGCTCAGCAGCACTGAAGGGTTGGCACATGTCTGCAGGACAGTGTTTCAGTGACCTACATGCTGACATGATCAGCTCCAGTTATGTGGCAGGGGTTTTGTTCAGTTGTTTTTTTTTTTGTTTTTGTTTTTGAGACAGTGTTTCTCTGTGTAACTATCCTGGCTGTCCTGGATCTCACTTGGTAGACCAGGCTGGCCTTGAACTCACCGAGATCCACCTGCGTCTGCCTCACAAGTGCTAGGATTAAAGGCGTGTGCCACCACTGCCTGGCTATGTTTCAGTCATGATCAGCACTTTGTTACCTGAAAATGTGTGCCTTGTTTCTTCTTGTGAATGCTTGTCCACTGGCTCTGGGCAGATCTGCAGGCCTTCTCTTAGTCTTACTCTGCGTTGAGCCTTTCAAAACTGGGCTTTCCTACTTCCCTGACTGAAAGTCCTCCTTTAGTCAGTTCTACCACCTTCAGAGAAAAACCAAGTGACCGATAAAGGGTTTTTTTGTTTTTGTTTTTTTGTTGGTTTTTTTTTTTTTTTGCCGGAGCTGAGGACCGAACCCAGGGCCTTGCGCTTGCTAGGCAAGCGCTCTACCACTGAGCTAAATCCCCAACCCCCCAATAAAGGTTTATAAACTACAGCTTAGCTCACATTTAGAAAACCAAGAAAGTGGGCCAAGGGAAGGATTTAGTGAGTAATGTGCAAGCCTGACAACCTGAGTTCAAATCCCTGGAACCCACATAAAAAGCCTCATCTATAATCCCAATGTTTCTACAGTGACACGGGAGGCAGAGTCAGGAGAATCTTCTGGAAGCTCACAAGCCAGCTAGCCTGAAGTGTGTAGTGAATTGGCAGAAACAAGAGAGACCCTGCCTCAAAACAAGGTGGAAGGCAAGAACCAACTCTTGAAAATTGTCCTCTGACCTCTGTGTGGGCAGTGTGTCATGCCCATGCTTATACACACACACACCTCAAATGATAGAATGTAAGAAGCAAGAGAATGAGCCATGCCATGAGTCACTTGTTTCGTAAAGTCCAGCTGGTTTCATGTTACCACAGGCGTGAATTGGCCAACCTCATGATTTGTACACAGCTGGAGTTCATGTATTTGTCGTTTATAACTGTCATTTGCTTTTCAAGGGATCCTTAGTGGGTGTTTTCAGGGACTCCTTATAGGGAACAGTCTGCCTTTTTAGTAACAAAAGACTTGTGGAATAGCCATTACATCTACATACTATTTAACAAGCATTGGGAAAAATAAGGGGCCTAATTTAGGACACTGATTTTATTTCATTTATCCCTTATGAGATACCCTAAAGACTATGAAAACAACGTAGGGCATAATCTGATATCTCTAAAACTTGCAATTTGGATTTCACACAAAATACAAAACCACAAAATACAAACTACTCCCAATTGAGCATAACAACTTGAGAGAATCCAGTAACAATAAATTGATTAATGGGAGAATACTGTTAATTTGCTTCTGCCAGGGAATATTTGAAAAGAGAAGTAAAGCCACACAAAACTGAAAGGCACTTTAAATTGGTGTTGTGCTGAGACTGTTGGGATTTGTAGATGTCATTCATGTGGCTGCAGCATGACCGTGTACCTGTGGTAGTTGACATTGCCAGGAGCCCTTAACCTGGTTAGCCACTAAGATAATGATTCATTCTTTAGTTTGCACAAGGTTTGTATGACTGGGTAAATGCCTGCTGTCATGTAAACAAAAGCAACACAATACTCACCTTGGAATATATTTGAGGGAAAAAGTTAAATGAAATTTAATGCTGCTTTTGTATCACATTCCCCATTTGAGTACATGTGTGGGTCCCCCTACATAGGATCTCACAGTCTTCCTACGCAGGTCTCTAAATTCCATCCTCCTGCCTCTGTCTCCCAAATAACTGCAGTTATAGGAGCTTACCACTCTGCCAGGCTTAAGTATATATTTTAATTGAATCTTCTCTTAATGTAAATTAAAACTTAAATCTTAAAATGGTCACTTAACTGGCTTTCAGCATAAAATAACTTTTCTTGAAATGTAAAACATCTTAAAATTGTCAAAAGACCATATGCCTACTTCCTTCAGGTTCAGGGAAACATTAACTTTTCAAGGGCCATGGGCCATTTTGTTGTTGGCTGGGGCACTGCTGCAGCCAGTGTCATGGAGAACAGGAGATACAGCCCTAACCAGGGAGCCTGCACACTGTTTTATGCACCAGTGAGAGAGTCTAACTGATGAGTAGTCTCCAAACACTGGCACGGTAGCCCTGGAACCCACACCAGGCCTCTGACTCTGGCCAGCAGAAGTGTGACTGTTGGAGCCCACACTTTCTCCAGTGATCAACGATGTTTTAGTGTCTAAGAACTGAGTGGTTATAACTAGACCTGAGGGAGCAAAAGTCAACCAACATTTTTCAGGTTCACAAGATACAGACATTGGCGGCAGCTGCACTGCTGTCTAGGTGGTTTTGAGGAAGCCCATTACATTCCTAGCATGATGACAGTGACATTGATAAGGGAGAGAAGTAAAGCTGTGAGTCTGTGGACTGGATGAGTAGAAATTCTGACACTGCATGTAACAGAGGTGAAGAGCAATTTTATATGTATATTTGATTCATAACCAATATGAATTGTGCATCCCCATCTGTGATTCACTAGCTCCCAAGCCTGAAAGCAATTCTCCTCTTTTGAATTCAGAAATAGCAGGGTCTTTCTTGAGCAGCAGTGGCTTTCTTGAGCACAGGACAGACTTCCTCAACCCTTTTGCTTTCCGGGTTCTGTACTAAGCAGTTACGATTTTGTAGAATAGCTTTCCTTTGAAATACAAGGAGAAAACAAATTAAGGAAACAAAAATGAGGTATTATGTGGCTGGAGAACAGGGCACTTAAAGTCTGAATGAGAGTATTTTGACATCAGTATTTAACCTACTGCAGGTATAAATTCTTTAGCAAGAAGTTAGAATTGTAATCAGCTATTTACATTTCTAAGTGAAGCTGTAACATTCTTTTCCTGGTAAGCAGGTTTTATTGAAGCACTATATTCCATAGGAGAAAGTTTTGTAGGTGTGAACAGCCAGTGGCCCCTCTCCCTCCCATGTTGATAAGTTTGAAAGTCTGCAGGCCAGCATCCAGATCTGTATCCACAGGCAAATGTCTGCTGCAGCCTCTACAGAGAGGCCTGCTAGGACAGAAGCTGCTGGCTTTACACCAGCCTGTTAGTGTATTGGGGCATCACTTGGGATTCTTGAAGTGGCAACATTTGCACACTCTGGTTCTGTCATGAAAAATGGCCCAGCATTCATGGCTTTCCATGCCATCTCTTGGTAGCCTTTAACTATGACAGAATACTGCCTGAATCACTTGAAGATGACCATCATTCCTTACAGCATAATGTGTTGCTAGGAATTTCTCATTCCAAGTCTTCTGACTTCATTGCTTTGGAATTGCTTTTCCATAATTTCCAATATTTCACAAACTTTTTTCAGAGAGAGAGACAAAGAAAAGGAATGTTCATCTTTATTTTTTCATATAAAATAACTTCATAAAAATGACTTCCTGCTTACATTATGAAGAAGAAACTGGCTTCCTTGTATGGTATAACACTCCAAAATTAAAAGGTTGTGCATGTCTAAGGGGTTGGGTATATTTTGTAAAACTCTAAACACATTTGTATTTCTGTGCTGTTCAGAAATTAACCTTTTTACTTATACTAAAGATATAGAAAACTATATATTTAAATCATGTAAATGGGACACAGTTTAAGGGGATTTCCAATCTTATTTCTCATCAGCTTCTCATGCACATAATTTGCTGCTCTAGTTTGTTTTGTGTGCAATATAAACATTTGAACATTTCAAGTCAGGTACTGAGCCAGAAAAGGTCTTTGAAGTTTTCAGAAAACTGTGCTTAGAAAATATTTTATTTTCTTGAAATACTGTTCTTTTATAGCTAGAAAAACAAGATTAAGCATTATGTGTTTTGGTCCACTTGATCATCAGTTTCTAAATTTAGGAAGCATTGATCAGTGACTTGGTGAAGGCACTTAGTGGTTGGAAAGTAGTTTTTAAGGAAGTTTAGCTATAGCACATATTTTATGAGAAATGCCTTCCCTTTCTTCTAGTAGTTTTGTAGTTTGTGCTGGTTCATTTCTGTTGTCATTTGTTTCTTAAAGGATATTCAAGCTATAAATCATGTCTAATCATGCTGAACTGTAGTGATTCTATTGTACCTTTATTTTAAGCAAAACCTGATAATAAAATTATCCTGTTTCTCTTGCACACTTGCTATTGATCTCCTAGACTTATCTGCCTGTTGTCTGTGTGATTTCTGGCCTTCACAACTGGGCAACAATGCATTCTTCATTTGTCAAGAAAGCAGCACATAGGTGAACTGAAGGACTCGCTGCCCATTTAGCCTCTTCCTGACATTGCTTGTGGTGGAACCTCAGCTTTCTAGCTGGGACCTCTGCAGGAAGAGCCCTATAGCATCTATGGAACTCTGAAGGCATGATGTTGCACAAGTACTAAGGAGGTTGGTCATGTAATCTCTTCATGGACAAGGCCAGGGAAGTAGGACATTGCACTAAGGCAGCTCATTTCTCCACTTGAACTCATAAGGTTCAAAATATTACAGTAAGGGTTCTAAGCACATCTGTGCACCCTGGTCCCATTACAACTGTTGTACAAAGCAAGACCTTTGTGGTACATTTCATGGAATAAGCAGATAATGACCCTTCCCTGGAGACATGTGAGTGATGGTGCAAGGCTAAGTGTACTTTCATATGACTTGTGAGGGTTCTTGAGATGTTGAGATGACCACTGCCATCTCCTTTATCCTGGTGACCTGCTCAGTCTGAGTCCTTGTCCCCACCCAGGTAAGTGCTGCCTAGTCTTCACTCTGATGGTACAGTAGGAGTTATAGTTATTGAATCTAATAGCATCTGGAACAGACATGACCTAGGAGTCAGGTCTTTATGAAGGGCAATCTAAGGCAGTCCACATAGGTTGTAGAAGCACACTGACAAAACTGACCTGCCTAGTTTCTCCATCACCAAACTGTCATCTAGCACATATTTGTGCTTTTATGATCACGGAGTCAGGAGACAGAGAATAGCCTGGGCAAGAAATCAGAAGACTACTCTTGGCTCTTGATCCTGTGAACTGCTGCCGTTGGAGCCACTGACATCCCAACATACCATAAAGTAGGATTCAAATGATTGATTTTTAGAACAGGGTCTTGCTATGGAAGCTCTCACTGGCATGTTGCTCTCAATGCCACACATTGAGCAATTCTGCCTCACCCTCCTGGGTGCTGGGATAACAGGCATGCATCACCACACTGGGCTATAGGGCTCAAGGGGTTTTTGTTTTGTTGTATATGTATGGGTGCTATGTCTATGTATGTCTGGGTACCACATGCGTACCTGGTGCATGCAGAAGCTAGAAGAAGGCATTGGATCCCCTGGAACTGGAGTTATAGATGGTTGTAAATCACCATATAAGTGCTGGGAACAAAACTCAGGTCTTCTGGAAAAGCAGCAAGTACTGTTAACCACTAGCCATCTTTCCAGCCCTTTTTATCTTGATTTTTCAAAGGATCAAAGTGTCATCTCTTACTGATATTGTCCTGCTGGTATGGCTTTGCCACTGCTTATCCATCCAGCTGTAGGCTTGGAGTTGTTTCCATGTGGGGCCTACAATGTACAGTGGGGCTGTTCTGCATGTTTTCTTTGCCTGTATACTTCTCTAGGGCATGAATACAAGAATTCCAGGGTCCTGGAAAGACTCATGTCTTCATCTTCAGTTGGTGCTATCTCATTCTCTCAACCCCAGAGTGTTTGGATTCCCATTATTTCCTATTGTTACCAATATCAGTACTACCAGACTTAAACTTTGGCCAGTCTGATGGGTATCTCTAGTCTTAAATATGCATTTTTCTTAATGTGGATGAAGTTTGAAGCCATTTCATTTATTTCTCCTTCTGAAAAATGCCTGTTGACACACACCTCTAATCCCAGCACTCAGGAGGCAGAGCTAGGCAGATCTCTGAGTTCAAGGCTAGCCTGGCCTACAGAGTGAGTTCCAGGACAGCCAGGGCTACACAGAGAACCCCTGTCTCAAAAAATCACAAAAGAAAAATGCCCATTGTCTCTCTCACACACACAGGTATATGCATGCATGAGGGCACGCGCTCTGTCTTAGCTGTGTTGCTATAACAAAATACCCGAAATGGTAAATATAAAGAATAGGAAGTTATTTCTCACCACCCTAGATGACAGTATTCCAAGATTAAGTTGCCATTAGGTTCATTGTCTTGATAGCCTCTTCTTCCAAGATGATATCTGTTTTAGTTAGGGTTTCTGTTGCTGGCCTTGAACTCTGCCAGCCCTGCCTTCTGAGTGCTGGGATTGAAGATGTGTACCAACACACCTGGCCCTATGCTTTTTAATTCCTTTTCACTTTTCTTTAATTCCTTTTCAAAAGTTAGAAGCTTAGCTGGGTGGGGTCTTGCTCTGAGGTCACCACTCCCTTTATTCCACTTGGCATCAGGCTTTTCTTCAGTCTGTTTACACTCCCTGGTGCTCTTTTTCTCTTCCAATTGTACATTTTGTATTTTTCCTTGCTCAGCTTGCTCTTTTTCATTATAGATCTGCATAAGACTGGCCACTAATAGCCACACAGCATAGTCAATTATAAGTTGTTTGGAACTGTCCTCTGCCAAAGCTGTTAATCTGTGACTCTTCTGTTTATCCTGTTAGATACTTTAAGACAAGGGTAGAGCCAGGCGGTGGTGCACGCCTGTAATCGCAGCACTCGGGAGGCAGAGGCAGGTGGATCTCTGTGAGTTTGAGGCCAGCCTGGTCTACAAAGCAAGTTCCAGGACAGCCTCCAAAGCTACAGAGAAACCCTGTCTCAAAAAAAAAAAAAAAAAAAAAAAAAAAAAAGAAAGAAAAAAGAAAGAAGAAAAAAAAAAGGGTAGAAAGCAGCCATGTTCTTCACCAAAATATCACAAGAATTATCTCCAGGTCACATTAATATTCTTCTCTCAAACCTCTTGAGCTGACCCCACAGTTCAAATCACCCCCAGTACCACTGTCTCCCGTCCTCCTACTAGTATGGCCCATTAAGAACAAGATTTAAGGCTAGCTTCTCATCACTGTACATTCATGCAAAACCATGAGAGGAGCATAGGATCAGAGTAAAAGTAAACCCTTAGTAAAATAGTGAATTTACAGTAGTAATTAAGTATTAGCTGAGAGTTCTCTTTTAACTTATCCAAATTCTTATCATTTTGTTTCAGGTCTTGGAAAAGTATTACTCAGCACCACTTCATAGAGATGGATAAAGGGACCTTGTTTTGGTACTCAGATTGGCTGATGTCCTCAAAGTCAAATAGTCACACAAATGTCCAGTGTTACCAAACTGTCCTGAGCAGCTACAAACTTTGAGGACCTTTTAACTGCACCAGATACTCAATTTTCCCCCAGGAATCTGATGTTTACAGTTTATGGTCACTTGAAAATCACTGTTAACATAACCTGAGTTCCTCATGCTGCATATTAAGTTCTACCTTTTCTGAAGTATTTGAGTATTTGCTGTGTGTCATGCATATTGCATGATAACATACACTATTCCTGTTATGCCCAAGTCACAGAATCCCCCAAAGACCACTAAGGAGTCCGAATCTGTGTGTAAAAGCAAAGATCCTTTATTTCAAGCTCAAGCTTGGATTCTCCATCTGTCCAACACAGCAGTGAGAGCCGAAAGCACCGAACCTGGGCAGGTAGGGTTTTTAATCATAGTAGAGGTTAGGGATGAGGTAATTTCCAAGGTTCAGGATCCTGATTGGCTGACATTTGTCTAGGAGTGTCTTGGCAAAAAGGGAATAGGTGTGTGCTGGGCTCAGCCACCTATCTTATCTAATAGTTGGAATGTCCCTTAGATACTGGCCCTCCCTGGGTGGTGTCAGTTTATGGCTTTTCCTGCATCTGGGTGCTACCTACCAGTAACCCGAAACCCAGGCCTACTTTTTAGCTGTTTCTATTAAGTCTGTCATGACAGCAGTGCAGCCAAGCTACTGCTTGGGTCCCACAACCCCTAGCTGAATATAACTTGCTGGCAGAGGTGTGCAGTCACCAGAGGGTAGAGCATACTGAGTTGTGAGCCAGGGTACTGAACCAGCACCTTCTGAGGGTGGCAACTATTTGTCAGGAACAATTAGGTGTCTTCCCCTGTGAGCCTGAGACCTAAAAGCTGAGCATTTTAGCATGGAGGGAGTTAAAAATGAACTTGTAAGACACTAAGGACCCCAGAGCTATGAAAAGAGCACAAATAAAGACTAAGAAGCATCTTGGCTTGGAGAAATCAAATGTTCAGGGTGTAAGCAAGGAGATGAAACCAGAAAATAAGGCCAGGTCAGGACAAAGAGAGCCCCATGAGCCTATTGAACATAAGCGATTAGAAAGAGAACAGGTATGGCTTCCTAGGGCAGGTTGTTCCAGGAGCTGCTTCAGGAGCTGGTCACCACAGCCTCTGCTTCCACTGAACTACGGTGTTTTTTCAGTGTTTCTCGGCTACCTTCTCTAAACTCATCCGCTACCCCTGGCCTTTCTCACTGGCACAACTCAGCTCCCCACCCACCAAGTCAAATCGCATGTGTCCCAAACAAATAAAAGCCTAATAAAACTTCCATGACAGTCAAAATCCAGTCTCTGTGAGAACATTGCTCCTCAGAGTTCACCAAAAGTTAGGTCAGTGGTTCTCAACCTTCCTAATACCTCGACCCTTTAACACATTTCCTCATGTTGTGGTGACCCCTAACCATAAAATTATTTTTGTTGCCACTTAATAACTGTTATTTTGCTACTGTTATGAATTGTAATGTATCTGATATACAGGATATCTATCTGATGTGTGACCCCTGTGAAAAATCAATCCCCCTCAGTGGGTCACGACCCACAGGTTGAGGACCATTGGCCTAAATAGTAAGATGACTAATGAGAAGACACTGTGAGCCATTGTAGGTATGTGGAGGACGCCATTTTGAGGACCTGCACATCTGGTCCAGCTACTAGAGACATGGCCCTACCACATACGTAGATGCTCAAACGGAGAAACCTATTCTGTGTGCTTTATACTCAGAGTATTTTGCATGAATGAAAAGCTCATCTGTAAGCTAACATCTAGATTCTTCTATCTGTTAATATTCTGATCTGTCCCTTGAAATCCCACCCCTTTGTGCCGTCCTGAGTCCTGATGTAAAAGCCTCTTTTTAAAGAAAAACTTCATCCCTTCCTCTCTTTTCCACCTTTTCCTCCATGAGGTGTCCACCCCTTGACCTCTCTCTCTCTCTCTCTCTCTCTCTCTCTCTCTCTCTCTCTCCTTTCCCTCTTCCCTATCTTTCTCTTCATCTCTCCATTATAATAAACTCTCCATGTGGATGCAGCATCTGGGTTGTGAATTACTGGCCACCACTGCCGCCATGCCCATGTGGCGTGCATCTGCCCAGCATGCCAGCAAGTTTTCCCTCATGAGTGGGATGCCCTGACCTGGTCAGCTGGGGGTTCCCCATGTGTGCATAATTCATAACACTATCCAACCCAATCCATGAGTCTGTTTTAAGCAGGAACTTGTACTTGCTCTGGGGAATAAAGTGAAGAGTGGACAAGAGGGACAGTAGCTTGTCACCTGCCTGGGCCAGCCCTGCCCCAGAAAGCCCTGAGGCAAGTTACACTGTTCTGTTACACTGTTCTCAGCTGCTATGGCCTGAATTGGTTCTTTGTGCAACAGCCTCCGTTCATTTAGAAACTGAAGCCTCTGTCCTAGATAAATCATCCTCTTTCACCATGGACCTGTGAGATGGAAATTCCCAGGTAGACTTCTGACAGGCCCATCAATCAGTATTTTTTGTTATTAAAACCACAAGGCCAAAGCCAGATGTCATTAGTGGTACACATCTATAACCCCAGCACAGCAGAGTCAAGAGAACAGTTCGAGGCCAGCTTGGGCTACATAATGAGACATTGTCTCACAAAACAAAAACTACAGGTTCAACAGACTGGAATTTTCAAGTATGTATGTGTATATTTTCAACCTTTATGTGTATGTTTTCAACCTAACCTTTAAAGTGCATTTTTTCTTCAAATAGGGGACATTGTGAACAATATGTCAATGTAAAAGAGCATAAACATCCCTTAATGTTTAGCAGTGAGGATGCTGTGGTACGGGCATCACTGGAGTGTGGCCTAGGGAATGTAAACCTTGTCCCCAGCGTAGCAAGTGTGAGAAGTGAAACTTTTCAGAGGTGGGCCTGGTGGGGATGTTAGATCCCTGAGAACACTGTCCCCGACTCTTGCCTATTGAGAGCCGCTGGTAGCGAAAATCCATGACAATATACATCAGGTGACAACTAGTGCTCAGAAGGTCAACCTCTCAGAACTAAGGGTTCTGTTAGAGGAAACCATCACACAAGGCATTATGGGATTACTGCCTTTTGAATGAACTGACTGTCTCTTGTTGTAAACTTCTTGTGTAATAACAGCCATGATTCTCCCCATTTACCGTGCTTCTCCATGTTATGTGTACATGTAATCTCACGATTGCATCTCAATCTTGGGTGCAACTTTCCCTATACATTTGGGGTAATTGGACAACTGTCCCCAGCTGAGTTTATTTTTCATTAACATATATCTATCTGGCCAGGACCATTCTCCAGACAAAAGTATTTCAGCAAAGATACCTTTTTCCAAGGACAAACTGCATATAGATCAACATTAGCTCATCTCACAGACAGAGAAAAGGACCACTAACAATTAAATCCTCAACCCCTTACCTTCACCCTGGGTTATTTACACAAGACCCTAACTTAAGAGATTTACTGCTCACCATCCTGGGATGATGATTTAGCCATTTGTTAGTTACTGAGTTAAGGCAGTTACTTCCCACTGACCCAAGGAAATTTCCTATAAGGCCAGACAGGCAATAGGTGCCAAGCTTCTTTCTTGTGCAAATTAGGGTTTAATTCCTCCTCAGCCAGGTGCTATTCCTCAATTTTCTCCTCAGCAACTACTCTGAGTGAAAGTGCTTTTACTAACCAAATACTAAACGCTCTGACAGAGGTTGCTTAGCCACCTAACATATGTCCCCCTCCCTATCAGAAAGCAGCTGCAGCCAGGACGAGCAGGAAAAGTGGTGCCAAAGACAGTTTACTTTCTTGTGACTTACTGACCCCTAACATTTTACCTAGCCATTTCTAGATTATAGTTCAAGCACATAAATTCCCCAATTGATCTTAGTCTTTAGTTGACCTACCAGAGAACTCCCCTTTAGTCACTCCCCTTTTGGGTTGTAATTGGAAGCTGACAATTAATTGCTTTATGTATGGATCCTTATCACCTCTCTCTGTGACCCTGAAAACTTCAAGCCTAGCATTGCTTTACCAAAGAATTACTGTGTGGGTATATAGACTGGTTCTCGGAGAGCACTGGGAGAATTGATGGAGAAGAATAAAGATGAGGACAGAGATGGAAAGAACTAGGGAGAATGATGAGAACAGCAGAAGGGACTGAGAGCAGGAGGGACTGAGAGGAGCTAAGTGAGAGAACAGAAAAGAAACTGTACAGATAAAAATCGTCATAGAAGACTAAAGTAAATGGACTAAAGAACTCAGTGTGCTTAGATTCACTGAATATCCCTCAGATTAGAATCCTCAGCTGGTGGGTAGACTCTTCCACGGACCCTGGTAGCAAACAATATAGGCTGGACCTATTATTGTTTGAGTTACTTGCCCCTCTGCTGTGTGAGCCCACATGTGGCCACTGTGATAACATCTGTGACCCCAAGTATGTCCTGCCTTTGTGACCTGCCATCCATAGGAGGGACCTCAACAAAGTGAAGTTGATGTCAGCGTCATGTTTAAGTGTCTTTCTAAAACTGGTAATAAATCCCTCACCTTTATATTTAACATTGAAAACACTTTGTTACTTCAATTAATTCCATCCTCTTGAGCATCTAGGCTTAATCCAGGATACATATACCCTGTCTCGAAAAGAAAAAGACAAAAACAAACAAGTCATAGTAACTACTATACACAAGGCTCCTGGAGCTGTCAAATCCACGGTGCCAGGCAGTGGAATGATGGTGACCAGGGCCTTGAGGGGAAGGATGGGAAGAGTTAGTGCACAACAGCACAGAGTTCTAGAGATGGATAGTGATGGCTACAAAACAGTACAAATTTGCCAATGCTGCTAACCTGGCATCGTAAAGTAGTTAATAAATAAGGAAAAGTACAAGGTTTAATTCCACAGAGCTTTTGTTCAATGGCAAAAAATAAAAAAATAAAAAATTCCTAATTCTGTGTCTTCTACTTTTACTGTGTGTATTATATAAGTACATATTAATTTTGAGCATATAAAATACTTTGTTATATCCCATTAAAAGGCCTGTTTATCAATACACAAAGGCATATAAAATAGGTATGTAAATAAACACATAATAAATTATAAACTTATTTTACAGTTCTCTGGTATATATCTTAGTTTGTTTTCTAGTATAATAAAACACTATAACATTAAAACAAAAAGCAACAAAAAAAAAACCTTCAGGAGAAAAGAGTTCATTACAGCTAAGTAGATGGCCCAGTTTAGGGGGCAATCAGGACAGGAATTCAAGCAGGAACTTGGAAGCCAAGGAGGAATGCTGTTTACTGGCTTGCTCCCTATGACTTGGTCAGTTTATACTACCCAAGACCATCTGCCCACAAGTGGTACCAACCACCGTGAACTGGGTTTTCATCAACCATTAACCAAGAAAATGCCCCCACAGACTAGCCTACAGGCCAATCTGATGGAGGCATTTTCTCTATTTAAATTTTCTCTTCCCAGATGACCCTAGTTTGTTTCAAGTTGACAAAAACAAAAAACAAACAAACACAACAAAAAAACCAACAACTAATCAATGAAGCATATAATTGTACCTCAGTATATAACTAATGATTTAATTGTACCACTTATTAAACGTGAAACAGTCTTGCATCTCATGAGAAGAGTATGCTTACTTTTAAATGAATTAAATCTTAGCTGAATACTTGACACTATAGACACAGAACATCTTCACTGTTTTTCAGAGTTGATTGATGAGAGCACTACCTAGCACAGATGCAGAGTGCAAAATGCCAAAAGTCTGTTTAGGACCATTTTAGTAATTGTTGGTAATTCTGGCCTAACCTCAAACAATTTATTTTTTTTAAAAAATACATATGTATTTTATTTTTATTTATGTGTACTGTGTGTGTGCACATGTGAGTGCAGATGCCCTCAGAGTCTAGGAGGTGTCTAATCTTGTGCTAGAGTTACAGGTGCTTTACCACAACCTGATGTAGGTGTTAGACCCAGACTCACGTTCTCTGGAAGAATAGCAAATGCTCCTAACTGCTGACCCATCTCTTCAGCCCCTTATTTAATGATTCTTTTTGTTTTGCTTTGTTTTTTGTTTGTTTGTAATTGGAAGTCAGAGACTCCAATAGAATTTTTTTTTTTTTTTTTTTAAGAGATGCACTGTCAACTCTTGAAACTATTTGCGTTTCTGTGTGTGGCACATGTGGAGGTGGAGCTCAACTTCTAGGGAGTCAGCTTGTGGTGATATTTTGTGTGTGACCTAACAAATAAAGCTTGCCTGAAGATCAGAGAGCAGAGCTAAGCCACTAGTCAGGCAGTGGTGGTGCACACCTTTAATCTCAGCACTCGGGAGGCAGAGGCAGATGGATCTTTATGAGTTCATGGCCACCTTAGGCTACACAAGATTGATCCAGTCAAAAAGAGAAACAGAGGCAGCCAATGGTGGCACACACCTTTGATCCTAGCACTTGGGATCTTATAACTTTAATCCCAGCACTAGGGAGGTAGAGACAGGAAGTGATATGGCTGGGCAGAGAGGAATACAAGGCAGGAGGAGACAGGAGCTCAGTCCCCTTTTGTTCTAAGAACTAGTGGCTAGCTGCTCTGCTTCTCTGATCTTTCAGCTTTTACCCTGATATCTGACACCAGGTTTTTATTAATAAGACCAATTAGAATCTGTGCTACATCAGCTCTCTCTGCTTTGGTCTTAAAAGTAAAAAACAAAACTTGTGTGTGTGTGTGTGTGTGTGTGTGCGCGCGCGCGCGTGTGTGTGTGTGTGTGTGTGTGTGTGTGTGTGTGTGTGTGTGTGTGTGTGTGTGTGTGTGTGTGTGTGTGTGTGTGTGTGTGTGTGTGTGTGTGTGTCTCCCAGAGTATATGTGTGGAGTTCAGAGGACAAACTGCTGCAGGGATCAGTTTTCCCCTTCTGCCATGTGAGTTCTCAGGATCAGGCTTGGCAGCAAGTGTTTTTACCTGCTGAGCCACCATGCTGGCCCTCAAACGGCAATTTTAAGAATCAAACATTCTGGGCTGAGGATATACCTCAGTTGCCAGAGTTCTTGCCTAGTGATGTCCTCGGATTGATCCCCAGCACCAAGTAAAACTTAGAAGTGTAGTGGCATACACCTCTAACCCCAGAACTTGGGACATGGGAGCAGGTGTCTCATGAGACCCTATTTTTTAAAAAATTAAAAACCAGGACCAGCAAGAAAGCCAATCCTGATGCCCTGAGTTCAGAACCCACATGGTGGAAGGAGAGAACTCCCACATGTCATAGCATAAGAATGTGAGTACACACATACACACACACACACACACACACACACACACATATACACATACACACACACACACACACACACACACACACACACACACACTAAAATGGAATTTTAAAAAAATGAAAACAATGAAATAAACCACATTCTAACAACACAGTCTGAAGTCTGATAGTTTGATACTTACATGCTGAGGCATTGTGGTAGTTTGAAAGAAATGGCCCCCAAAGGGAATGGCACTTTTGGGAAGTATGGAGTAGGTGTGGCTTCTTGGAGGAGGTGAGTCACTGCGAAAGTGGTCTTTGAGGTCTGTGGTTGATATACTGTGCACCCAATAAACTTATATCTGGAGGTCATGGTACAGAAACAGCCACTGTATTAAATATAGAGGTCAGGCAGTGTTAGCACATGCCTTTAACATTAGCATTCCAGAGGCAGAAATCCATCCAGATCTCCTTGAGTTCAAGGCCACACTGGAAACAGCCAGGCGTGGTGACACACACACCTTTAATCCCAGGAAGTGATGACAGGAAGCAGAAAGGTATATAAGGTATGAGGACCAGGAACTTTAGTCTTTTTAAGTTTATAGGCTTTTAGCAGCAGTTCAGCTGAGATCCATTCGGATGAGGACTCAGAGGCTTCCAGTCTGAGGAAACAATATCAGCTGAGGAATTGGCAAGGTGAGGTTAGCTGTGGCTTGTTCTGCTTCTCTGATCTTTCAGCATTCACCCCAATAGCTGGCACTGAGTTTTTTTATTAATAAGATCTTTTAAGATTCATGTTACATTGGTCTCCTATGCTCAGACTACTCCCAATGTCAGAGACCATTTTCCTGTTGCCTACAAGATCTAGGACTCTCAGCTACTTCTCTAGCACCACATCTGCCTGCATGCCACCATGTTCCCCACCATGATGATAATGGACTAAACCTCCCAAACTGTAAGAGAGCCACCTCAATTAAATATTTTCCTTTATAAGAGTTGCTGTGGTCATGGTGTCTCTTCACAGCAATAGAAACCCTAAGACAGGCATGAAGGTAGAAAATAGAGTGTTTGTCTTTTATAATGAAACTACCATGTTTCTATATGAGCAGAAAGATCTTTGTATGTACAGTAAATCACTGAATGTATAACACACAGTAGTGAACACACAGGTGTTTTAGGCAATGTAAGGATAAGAAGGTATTAAGCTTTTAGGAATAATAGAAGATGAGATTTAGATGACTTCAATTGCTCTTCTTAATCATTAACCTAAGCCACAGTCTATATGACTCCTCAAGAGAAACTAGCTGTGTGACATTTCCTTGTTCTATTTTTGTTTTGTTTTGTTTTTGTTTTTCCAGAGAGGGTTTCTCTGCATAGCTTTGCACCTTTCCTGGATCTCACCCTGAAGACCAGGCTGGCCTTGAACTCCCAGAGATCCACCTGCCTCTGCCTCCCGAGTGCTGAGATTAAAGGCGTGTGCCACCACCACCCGGCTCCCTTGTTCTATTTTTTTTTAAAATCCTCTGCTGCCCCTGTTTTATCAGGGGTGGAGTCAATACTATATCTTGCTTTTACCTATATAAGTTTTCCCACTAAACTAACCTCTATCATAATCCTTTACTACACTTATTAAAAACCCAGCCGGGTGGTGGTGGCACACACCTGTAATCCCAGCACTCGGGAGGCAGAGGCAGGTGGATCTCTGTGAGTTCGAGACGAGCTTGGTCTACAGAGCTAGTCCAGGACAGGCTCCAAAGCTACGGAGAAACCCTGTCTCAAAAAACAAAACAAAACAAACAAACAAACAAACCCCCCCCCAAAAAAAAAACAAAAAACCCTCAATCATCAAAATTCTATTTAAACTAACACTTTTATTGTTTAAAATCATTGCTTCAGTTAAACAGTATATCTTAGGAGGAAATCATCTTCATAACAATCCAAGGTAAAAATGTCCAGTAGAATGGGATATTTCCATGAGATAATCACATCACATTAAAGGCAGTGGGGATCTGCCCACACTCATTCACACAATGCCAGATGTCAAAGAAAAATGGCACCCTCAAAAATGTAAAGACACAGCAGTAGCAAAACATTCTGAAGCCGACCCCTTTGGGTTCTTGCCTATCTGAAATTCACCCATCAGTGCCTTGTATACCAGTGGGCTGATCCCCTGAAGTCAGTTGTTACCTGCTGTTCCTCTGACATGGCCACTGGTAGCCTGGTTTGTTTTTTGAGACAAGGATCCATGTAGTCCATGGTGGTCCCCAATTTTCTCCTGCTTCCACATCCCAAGTGCTGGGATTTTAGGTGTTTGCCACTACACCAAGGTACAGTGATGCTGCAAGATAAGACTTGTACCAGGGTCCTCTGATACAGCTATCTCTCCAGCACCAAAGATGAATGTGATGGTTTGAATAGGTTTGGCTGGCATAGACTCAGGTGTTTGAATGCTGGACCCATAGGGAGTGGCACTATTAGGAGGTGTGGCCCTGTTGGAGTAGGTGTGGTCTTGTTGGAGGAAGTGTGTCACTGTGGGGCAGGCTTTGAGGTACACAGTTCACTTCCTGTTGCCTGGATCAAGATGCAGATCTCTCAGCTTCCTCTCCAGCACCACGTCAGCTTGCACACCTCCATGAAGATAATGGATTAAACCTCTGAAACTATAAGCCAGCCCCCAATTAAATGTTTTCCTCTATAAGACTTGCTATGGTCAGGGTATCTCTTCACAGAAATAGAAATTCTAACTAAATAATGAAGGTTTTGTTTTGTTGTAGTGTTGGGTGTGGCACAGTCCATGGAAGGAACAAGGTCACTCTAGGATGAATTTTAGCTTTTGCAGCCACAGGAGAGTCAGCTTCTGGTGAACTGACTGACTGAAGCTTCACAAAAGGCTTTTTAATTTTTGTACAATTTGCACCTTAGCAAGTCCATTTATGCATACCAAAACCTCTTATCTGAAGCTCCCCAAAGAGATAAACGGCTAAGAAATGTTCAGTCACAGGATATCTTAGTTTGTTGTTGTTGTTGTTTGTTTGTTTGTTTTTTATCCCCGGGACAGGGTTTCTCTGTGTAGCTTTGGTGCCTGTCCTGGATCTTGTTCTGTAGACCAGGCTAACTTGAACTCACAGAGATCCACCTGGCTCTGCCCCTTGAGTACTGGGATAAAAGGTGTGCACCACCACCACTGCCTGGTTGCATCTTGGTGTTCTAAGTCCCCTCTCAACTAAGTTTTGCAGAGGCTTTGAACCCTTTAGTAAGAACTCAGATAAGATTTACATACTTCAAAAAAAGGGGTAGCAAATACGAAAGGTAACACTTTACAAAAGGCAAATCAAAGGCCCAGCTACAGCTTCAATGCTGTGCAGGATCTCCTGTTACAGTTTTAAAAGATTTTTTTTAAGTATATGAGTGCTCTAGCTGCATGTACACCAGCCTGCCAGAAGAGGGCATCAATCCCATTATAAATGGTTGTGAGCCACCATATGGTTTCTGAGAATTGAATTTAAGGCCTCTGGAAAAGCAGCCAGTGCTCTTAACCACTGAGCTATCTCTCCAGCCTCACAATGAAGGTATTTTAAAAATGTTTTTACATTTCAAAATAAAAATTTCTGAATATTATGAAGCAACAAAACAGCAAACTTCTGCTAGTCTTATAATGCCATATTTTACTATAATATAATTTACATGCCATAAAATTTATGTCATGTAATTTTTACCCTTTTAAAATAGTTTGCAGGAGCCAGTAAGATGACTAGGCAGAAAGGTACTCAAGCTTAGCCATCTAGGTTGGATCTCTGGGACTCACATGAAAGGACATAACCTACTTCCACAAAGGAGAGACCCTTCACACCCACCCCGTAAGTAAGTAAACACAATAAAAAAAAAATTAAGATAGTTTCTAGAATATCTACAAAGATGTACATCGATCACAATTGTCTACTTCTGCCACTCCAAAAGGAAACTGTGCCCACTAGCAGTCACCCCAACCCCTCCCAGCAGCCTCTTCAAGCTACCAGTGATGTCTGGTCTGTGGACTTCCCAGTCTGGACATTTCCTTTCAGTGGAGTTATTCTGTTGTGGTTTGAATCCGAGAGCCCCCGGACAATTGTTCCAAGCTGATATTGCTGTTTTGGGAGACAACAGAATACTACTTCAGGTGGTGTGGGTCCTAGATGATGAAAGTTCCTATGGGATGGGCCTCTGAAGGTCATGGCCTGGCCCCAGTTCCTGTGACACACTCTGGGCACAGGGAGTGTCCACAACTGGCTCCAGGGGCTGTGCCTCCCCTGCTGTGAAGGACCGAGACTCTTGTGAACCTGAGCCAAAGCAAGCTTTTCCTCTTGTCGGTCCTGTGGCCACAGTGAGTGGATAAAAACCAACATATACACACATTTTCTGCTAGTTCCCTTTTTAGCTTTTTAGCTACTTTTTAAAGGTTTGTCTTATGTGGCTGTACACCCAACGCTATGGCAGACTTTCAGGTTTTGCCAGTTAAAAGCATCTGTGATTACTTAGGGATGGGGATATACTCTGAAAAATGACTCTGTTACTGTGTCAACATCAGGAAATATTTACATAAGTCTGCATGGTACAGCCTACTACACTCTCAGTGTGTAACTACATTGCTATGCTGTTTGCTTTGGTTGTTTGGTTGTTTGGTTGAGGTACTTTGTAGCCCAGAGTGACCTTAAACTTACACTCCTTCTTCAGCCTCCAGAGTGCTGGACTTAGCTGGTTCTGTGTTGTGTT